>NC_056728.1:415786166-416003666 GCF_019279795.1 Protopterus annectens | reverse complement strand
ATATATATATATATATATATATATATATATATATATATATATAAATACAGAGAGAGAGAGAGAGACAAGGAGGGAGAGAGTTCTTGGATGCCATTGTTAAAAAAAGAGGCCATAGGACCATGTTCAGTTACCCAGATAACAAATGAAAAACTAACTTAAGATCACATCCCAATTCAGATGGACAATGCCAAGGTCAAGGCATTAATTGACATACTGGCACCTTTAGTTTAGATCTTCTGGTTCACCCCTTTACCTCCATTTAATATTAACATTATTAGCAGGCTGCATTTTAAAATATATGTATATTGTGTTATAGAAATGTAACAGATTTTTTCAAATTTGGTTAAATGTAAGTCATGTTTTCCATAGGAGGTTAGGATATTATTGAGTGTTTCTTTCTGTAACAGCAAAACTATATATTTGTAGTACTTAAAGCTGAATATTATTACCTTGAAACAGCATAATGCCCAATTCTCGGGTGTTTCTGTAATTGATCCTGAAGTAATTAATGTAATAATTATTATTTATACTTAAATCTACATCATCTAGGATTATCCTCGAAAATTACATGTTTACTTGCAAATATGATTTTAAACTACACTGGGATATATTAGCTGGCTCATATACTCATGTTTATTCCTTCTACATCTTTCCAACAGGAGCAAATCAAGTTTGTAAAAACAGAGCTGCCTTAAATCATAAAATGTTTGTATACAATAATATCATATACAGAATGGTTTTATTTCATTAAAAGAAAGGTAATGTTTTTTTATTTGTTTAAAAGGACTGACCTTAAAAAAGTTTCTGAGTTTTAATGTTGTAAAATGTAAAGCCTGATATATGTTTGCAGTCTTTGTACGTGTGATGTGTGCATCTTATGCCTATTTATGAGACTTGAAATGGTTGCAAATCAAATATCATAGTGATAAAAACAACAAAAAAAATACAGTGTGGTGTTCAGTCCGCAGAGCTTTAAGTGGGCAGCACTCTTCCAAGACATTGTTGTGTTTTACTCTTTACTCCTACTCTATATGCATGTGTCCTGCACTGCAACAGAAAGAGAAGGAAGGGGACACAACACTGACCAAACGTCTGTAGCTATTGTTATCATGCATGGCATGTCTAACATTGTACATGCACTCAATACCAACACATTATTTTGGGACTGACCGTATAAATGAACAGGTGGTTGTGCTGTGGTCATCTTTTCAAGAATATACTTGTTTGACTCAGTCATATTTTAAATATGTGAAATAAATGTAATTAGTATAAATAAAACTGTCTTAGGCAATATCCATCTATCAGATCAAAGATTACAACAGATGCTATGGCTACCAACTAATGCAGATTTGACTTGCAAAAGAAATCTGTAACGTTTAATTTGACTGTTATTTGAGTATTTTACAGTCTTGACTAATCTTTATATTTTGTAGTTTCTTCATTTCAGTTAAAGTAATATTATTTCTGAAACTAATGTTCATTCTGCTTTTTATCTAGTCTTTCTGGAAAAATGAGTTTCTGCATGCATTAAGCCGTCACCACCCATGTCTTATAATCTTAATACTTTACTGTAATCAGTTAATAACAATCAACACATATATTCACATTTGCTTCCAGATTATTAAAATGTTTGACAGTCTATTCATTTTATGACCACTTGTTTCTTTTTTATTTTACTTTTCATCCCATACATATCTTTAAGCTTCTTATTTATAAACATCCTCACTCAGATCTGATTCCAGACATCTCTCTGTTAAGTAATGTATCTGTGCAGTGCAAATTGCACCAAGTGAGGAGAATATATGTCATGCTAAATACACCATCTAGACTACAAGAAGTCCACTACTGGATTCTTCTACAAATAGAACGTTTAATAAGCAAAACTCAAGATTAAATTAAATTATCTACTGAAGGTGTAAAATGCTGCATGTTTAAAAAATCCAGACTTATTCCGAGTTATTATTTTTCTCCTGATATTAACCAGTCTAAAAAGGTAATGATTTCAAAAAATAAGATCCTCCAGTTTTCCAGATGACTCAGGTTAATAAAGAAGTAGCACAGACTCAGTACACTAAGAAAACAATGTCATAGGTAAATAGCCATTAGTTATTTCAAAAGATACATAGGTACAAGATTACAATTTCAATTCCCAACATCTCATAGCTCCTAGCCATAAAGTTAAACAGTGCACTTTTATTTTACTGTTGCATTCATACCAACAAACAGCACTATACTTAGATATTACAATTAGGCCCCCTTTGTAGTAACAAGAACTCTAAGCCAAACAGTAAAACTCCTTCTGAATAAATGTGAATAATTGCTGGTCTCTTGGCATGTGAATGGCTGTTGCTGTAAATTCATTGAACTGAGTAGCATACGATAGAATGCACAATAAAAATGTGTTCCTTTTGATCCTCCAAACTCTGGAACACTACAAAATAAAACAGAACAGAAATCCAGTCATGCCACTCTCATGTACAGCCAGCTTGCTTCTTGATTTTCTGTTTGTTCAGGATAGGAAACTACAGTAGTGTAAATAAAACATACCACAACAGTAGATACTCAAATGATCACTGCTGCAGTAGCTATATGGGTTATATCATTACAAGGATATAATAGCCAGCCATCTTCCAAAGCTTCAGGGCATTTTCCATGCATCCAAATTCTCAGTCAGCACAAGCTGAGCTGACTAAAAGACAGGTTTGGGAGCAAAGTCCTTTAGAGCTTTCCTACCACCAGAGAGAGGGAGGATGAGCCCTGAAAGGACAATACTAGGAACAGCAAAAAATAAATGTCCATTTCCTGACACAAAAACACTTAAAAAAACAAGGGAGATAAAGGTAGGGAGCAGCTACTGCAGCAGTGATCATTTGGACATCTACTCTTATGCTAAGTTTAACTTGCACAACTGCATTATGTTCATCATATTGATCACTGCTGCAGTAGCCTTAGCTATATAGGTAGTTTACAGTAGCTTACTACATTTGGAAGGTGGAAGGTGGAAGGAGAAGAGTCCAGGAGACCCTGGAGAATGGTCCTAGCAAAGTTTGATCTGAACCTAGAGAAGAAATCAAGCTTATAGTGCTTTGTAAGAGTATGTATAGAGGACCAAGTAGCAGTTTCTGGAATGCTTCTAGAATTCAACCCTTTCCAAACAGCCATAGATGAAACCAAGACCCTGGTAGAGTGGGCCTTGACCCTGCCTGGAATAGTTTTGATATGGTGAGTATAACAAAAAGTAATACTAGACAAATATTTGGAAATAGAATGTTTTGAGGTTGCCCTGTATTCTTACTTTCACAAGAAATGAACAATTGATCCAAATATCTGAATGATCTAGTTCTGTCATGATACTGCCTGAGTTTTCTGTGGCGATCCAAGGTATGGAGTATCTTTTCTCCCTCATTTTAGGTTCAGGAAAGAAAATGAGGAAATGGATAGTTTTACTTAAAGCAAACTCTGATACCACTTTAGACATAAAAGAAGGATTAATTCTCAAAGAAATCCTGTTCCTATGGAAGAGTGATGGTTGACTCACCATAAAAGCTTGCAACTCTGATATCCTCAGAGGTCAGAGCAACTAGTAAAACTGTTTTCCATGTTAAGAACCTCAAGTCAGCCCACACTAGCTGGTTCAAATGGAGCAAGTGTTAGCTTCTGTAACATTAAGATGTAAGGAGGGACAACAGGTTTTCTAGGAGGCCTCCTATGCAAAACCCCTTTCAAGAACATTTTGACATGAAAGGAGGAGGATCCGTGTGCAGATATGCGGAAATGGCTGAGAAATTAACATTGATAGAGGAATAAAAAAGGCCATAGGATAGTACGTCACACAAATATTGTAGAACCAGAAAACAACTAGCCCTGAATGGGTGCTGGTTATGTTGTTGGCACCACCTAGAAAACCTTTTACATTTATTAATATATGATTGTCTAGTAGTAGGCTTTCTTCCATCCATTAGTACCTGCTGTACATCCTCAGAAAATACATGCCTAAAAGGAATTAGGACCCTGTCATTCAGGCAGTCAATTGAAGCTGCTTGGTGTTGGGCTGTATCAAACACCCCTGTTCTTTTCGAGTAGATCCAGTCTGTGAGGAAGCTTGTGATAATTTCCCCTGGCCATTTCCAAAAGAAGGGAAAACCACAGTTGCCTGGGACAGAAGGGAGTCACCACACTGATTTTGAAGGATTCCTTCTGAATCTTCATAGGTACCCTGGATATTAGTCAAAAAGGTGAAAAAGCATGCAGGAACATTCCTGTCCTAGGAAAAGAAAAGACATCTGTCTTCCAGGCCTTCTTGCATAGATTCTTGCAGTTGATTGTTCAGAGAGGAGGCAAAGAAGTCTACTTGAGGAAATCCTCCCAGATGGATCAAATCTTGGAAGACTCCCTAATCTAGTTTCCATTTAGGAGGGTCTGCTTTAGTCCTGCCCAGCTTGTCTGCCACACAGTTTTTGTTCTGATGGAATGTAGGATGCCTGTAGATCAAGATTGTGCTACATCCTAAGCTAATATGGCTAGTCTGCGAAGGGGGTATGACCGATTTCCTCCTCGCATGTTAATGTACCACATGACTGTAGTATTGTCTACAACTACTTGAAGAGGTCCCAGGGGCCAAAGATAGCTCAGAAATTTGAGTGCCTTGATCAGGGTAAGCATATCCTTGACATTTATGTGTTAGTATCTGTCCTTGGTGTCCCACATCCCCTACACTTTTATCCCTCCTGAAACTGCTCCCTGAGCAAAGTCGAAAGCATCTGTGGCGATTGACTGCTTTGGAGCAGGGAGGGAAAAGGGGAGACCTGGATTTATGGATATCTGTTGATTCCACCAAAAGATTCCTCTTCTGACAAACCCCAGCACTGAGATTTGAGAAGATAAAGGGTGCTGATGGTGGGACCAAAGAGTCTTGTCAGGGGTATCATGAGAATCATAGATGCCATGAAACCCAAAATCCTGAGGGATTGCCTTGCAGTAACGAAAGTCTGAATGGAAAACCTTAGAAACAGATCTGGATAGAGATCTATTTTTCTCTGTGGAAGAAAAGCTTATTGAACTAAGGTGTCTAGTTGACATCCTAGAAACACAGTCCTGAGTGAAAGAGTAAAGAAAGACTTTTGAATGTTGTTTTGGAATCCCAGCTTATGTAAGAGATCTTTCACCCAAGAGAGAGATTCCTGACACTTTGAAAAAGGCTTAGCAAAGATAAGCAAGTTTTCTAAATATGGAAAAATGTGAATAACCTGTAGCCTGCAATGAGCTATATATAACTTGAGCTAGACACTTTGTGAACACTCTTGGTGCAGTGGATAGTCCAAAGGGTAAGGCAGAGAACTCATAATTTGATCCAGCCACACAAAACCTTAAGAAAATCTGAAGTCTGGATGAATAGGGATGTGATAATAAGCATCTTTTAAGTCTAGTGTTGCAAGGAAACTTAAATGAGGAAGAAGAGGTAGCAGGTTGTGAAGTGACATCATTTTGAATTTGGGCACTATCACAAACAGGTTTTGGAAAGAAAGATCCAAATCTGGTCTCCAGGCATTTTCTTTCTTTGGCACTAGGAACATCCAGGGGCGGCTCGTGGCATTGGACTGCCGGACTGCAGCCCCCTCAGCAAAAAAAAAGAAAAAAGTACGTTTTTGTTTAATTATTATTTTTTTTTTTACTGTCTCAGACAGTTCAGTTAACTACTCCGACACTTCATTCAAGTTCCTGCCTCGGCGAGTACGAGCATGCGCACTTTGACCACCTCGGGTTGCGGCGGTTTTAAATAAAGACTTTTTTTTCTCTTTGTTTCTGCTGCAGCCTGGAGAGCAAATTAAGGCATCAGTGTGATGCCCAGCAGTCCATGCAGTTTGGAACCACATAGAATTGGAAGGGGTTCGGAGTGCCACGTCCGCAGGCACGTACATGACGTGCTTGGGCTAAATGACTGCAGATTGGTTGTCGCTCTCTTCCCGGGCTTTATGTGCTGGGAAAAGAGTGAGAAGCAAACAGTTGCAGCCAGTTTCGGTTGTGGACTGATTCGGGAGTCACAGTCAAGTGAAGGATTTGGATTTCTATTTTTTTGGCGGCCTATATTTGTCAGTTAACAGCTAGTACAGAGAGTTTTCTTCTTGGTGGTATGTGTAGTATTTTTTTATTGTCCCAGCCAACTGCATCTTTTTTAATTGTCATTGTTTGTCATCATGAATCTTAAAGTAAAAAGAAACCAGTATTTCTGCTAATTACACATTTTTTGAGAGAAAGTTGCATTAACTTATTTAATTTTAGGAATTTCTTAATTTCCATTTTGTTTTTTTTTTTTTTAAATCAGCCATTAAAGAAATTCTTTATACTTGTTGAGTAGTGAGTTCTCTCTGTACCTGCTGCAGTTTGCCATGGCAGTGGTACATGAAGTACTCCTCTGTTTGTGTGTGTGTGTGTGTGTGTGTGTGTGTGTGTGTGTGTGTGTGTGTGTGTGTGTGTGTTTGCGTGCCTTTGACTTTGAAGGTTAGTGAAAGAGACAGTGTGGATTCAATAGGATAATACACAATTCCATACACTTTGGAAAGGATGCTATTTTAAGTAAACAAATATAATGCTGCAGTTGTTGGAGCATATCTTTTGTCATACGTGCTTGCCAAGTGCTCGCCATGCCTGTCATATTTTTTCATAATTCAGCATTCCAAAAGCATCATCAAAGACTTGTTATAACACTATAGAGAAAGTACTGTAGTAAATGATGCAGGCTCTGATAAATGAAATACATGCACTGCTAAGATGGTGGAAAAAATATGCTGGTTCTTATGATTTTAAGTAGTTTTAGTCTGGATTTTTTAAAAGTGAGCTATGTGTTCTTTTATGTAAAGGTGGAGAAAACAGAGATAGCTTAATTACTACAAAGGTCAACTTTGCACTGGTGTTAGTCTGCAATATTTCCTCTACAGATGAGTGAAGTGGAGCTATTTATGTAATCGGATGTTGTCATGAAGCATTTTAGTGACACCCTTATAATGCTGTCACATAACATCACAGTATCCAAATGTTGCAATCACACTTGTAAAATGAAGGTAACTATTTTACACTTAGTGTCTGATCATCATATATTAAACTTTTAAAATATGCTTACCTGCTGAAAACCTGTTTTACTAAAGTCAAGTCATTGCCATAATATAAAATTCAGTAGTCTTTTGAATTTTTAACATATTGCATTTGTCTAGGTCATGTCTCAAAACGGGTTACTTCAGCTAACTACACTTACCCAGTCAGCCCAGTATAGTTTGTGAGTGGTGTGTGTGTGAATGCCCCAGTTGCTATATACTGGTGGCTAGAACAAACTCATGGTGGTGTAGAAGGGAATACCACAGGCTTGAACCCTGTATGTTGTATGCAGGTGTTAAGGACCTGGATTCCCTACCCACCACCATTTGTAAAAAAATTGCAGATTTTTGCCTCATATTTGATCTGATCTGTTCCTCATAATATCTGTAGTTTCTAAATGCCCCAATGCTTGATATTTGATGGTGCAGTGGTAGCATTGTTGCATCACAGCCGTAGGTTCTCAGGTTTGATTCTTGGCTGGGGTGCCTTCTGTGTGGAGTCTGCATCTCATCCCTGTGTTTGTGTGGATTTGCTCTGCCGTTTTACAAAGACATGTGTCTGCAGTATTTCTCCCTGGGCCTCTGGTGAAAATTGTTTTTGTTCCATCAGAAGTAAAATTGACAGGCATTTGAATTTCAGACTTCATATTCTTCAGAAAATACATAGTAACACAACCTTTTATTCTAGCAATTTTCTAAGTTTATAAGATGAATATTTGAAATTTGTCCTTATGTTTGGGACTGTATTATCCCATTATTGGCTTTGTCCAGGTTTTTTGTGCTAAGGTTGACAGCTATGGCAAGAACTGAATATGTTTGAGGGCTGTATTCCCTCATTACTGGGTTTGTCCAGGTGTTTTGTGCTAAGAGGTTGACAGCTATGGTGAGAACTGAATTCATTAAATGATAGCCATTTAAGTTTCAGTCTTCCGCTCTTTCACAAAGCAGCTGATTTGGCGTAGTGGTATGTTGCTGTGACTGTTTTGCACACAGACCTTGGCAGTAAAATGTATGGTGGTAACACAGCATTTTTCTTTCACAAAGCAGGTGATTTGGCATAGTGGTATGTTGCTCTGACTGTTTTGCACAGGGACATTGGTAGTAAAATGTATGGTGGTAACACAGCCTTTTTCTTTCACAAAGCTGCTGATTTGGCATAGTGGTATGTTGCTCTGACTCTTTTGCACAGGGACCTTGGCAGTAAAATGTATGGTGCTAACACAGCATTTTATTCTAGCAACTTTCCAAGATTATACAAGCAATGTGTAATGTGTCCCTGGTTTTTGGGCTTTTGACCCCCCCCCCCCAATAAATTTGGCTTTTTCCAGATTTCTTGTGCTGCAAAGTTGAGATGCAGTTGAGTATTGAGTAGATTTTACAAGGAGCTGAGAGCTGCAGGGGAAGAGAAGTTTAGTGCTGCTTATGCTAAGTCAGCTTGCATTGTTAATAGCACAACAGGTTGTGTACTTGCTTTTGATACAGAAGGTTGTTGGTTCTACTCCTACAAGAGGTGAATGCTGCCGTACTTAAAAGGTTAAGATACTAACTATGAGCCTGTTATCAGTTTGCCATCCATTTCCTATTGCAATATTACTAGCTTATCATTTTTAATGTAATATAGGCAATTTATTCCTCAGGGGCATCAGACACTTTATTTTTCGATGAAACCATGAAATATAAAGGTGTTTGCTAGCAGCAATCTCTTCATTAGTTACAGATTTATTTAATGTGGAATTATTTAGATGACTTTTTTACTTCTTCAGAGATTGTGCATATTTACTGATAATGGTGGACTGTAGAATTGTGCATATTTACTGATAATGGTGGACTGTAGAATTGTGCATATTTACTGATAATGGTGGACTGTAGAAGTTTGAATAGACTTTTATGATGGAAAAGTTCTGAACTGGGCAGTTTTGTCATTATTGGTGCATGCGTTTTGTTTCATAGTTTACTGGAAAAATGTTCAAAACAATAGGAAGGTGTATCAAAGAGCACATGTATGTTTCATATGCAAGGGGCCTATGATTTGAAAACAGCCCAGAATTAATCTTTATCTGCCAGTGGTAAAATGTATTTTCTTTGAATGTGGGTTTCTGTGCTGTTTCAATGAATGTGAGTTTCATGGGCAGAGAAGTTTTAATGCTAAGTTTGTTAAGCAGATGGCTTAGTGTTTGTGCTGTAAAATGCAAAATAAAACTTTCAAATGAAGTCCAAATCATCATAGAAGTAAATCAGTGTGCACATTAGTGTTTATGGTAAATGGAGTGAAATAACCAAGTAATGGATCATTGGAATGGCTGCAGAGGGAGGCTCCATTCGACCATGATTTTGTGAGGGGGAAGGGCGGCAAACTTAAAGACAGCCCCAGCTGAACTATACCTCCCAACTGTCCAGGTTTTCAAAGAATGAATAGATTTTTGCTTCTTATTTGTGGTTTGTTCCTCATAAAATTTGTGGTTTTCTGGCAAATCACTTAGGAATTAAGTCACTAAATAATGACATACTGAGTTTCAGACTTCATAACCTTCAGAAAAATGCATGCTAAAGTAAGACCTGTTGTTCTATCAACTGTCTCAGTTTATACAATTGCAATTTTTAGCACTGTTTATATGTTCCCCCAATATATTTGGCCTTGTCCAGATTTATTGCATTAACAGGTTGAGAGGTACATGCAAATAAATTGCTTTATAGAATTAGGCATAGCCAAACCTCTCAACTGTCCCTGATTTTGGCTCAAAATGTTGCTCTTCCCCCTAATAATCCCTCCGCAAAATAGCAATTTTGGAAGAAAACATGGAGGGTTTACAATTAAGAAATAACTGTAATAATCAGTTATAGATTACTTTTATTTCAGAAATGCATGTAGATTCTTTTATTTTGTCAGCTGGTCAAGTTAGCAGTACTAATATTAAAGTGTCCCTTCTTTGACAGGTTCCCAGCTGTATTGTGTGGCTATTTTATATTTTTACATCACATTTTTGGTCCATTTTTCATAAAATTGTGGTTTCCTGACAAATTAGTGGCAAATCATTAAAGACTGAAGTTAGAAAATAATGACAGACATTTGAGTTTCAGATTTCATACCCTTCAGAAAATTCATACTAATGCAAGGCCTATTCCATTATCGGCCTAAGTTTATAAGAGCAATATTTAAAAATTGTCCTTATTTTTGGGCCTTTATCCCACTTCTTTGTATGGCTTTGTCCAAATTTCTTGCTCTGGGGTTGAGAGGTATGACAAATGTGTGAGGTCCATCACAATGAGCCAGAGACATTTCAAATTGTGACATACTTGTTGCACCCCACTCCTCCATGTAGTGACTCTGGATGTGTCGAAGCAAGACAAGGAGTAGTTATGCAGTGTAAATGTGCAGAGTATCTCCCCCATCCAAGGTAGACACAAGTACTAGAGTGGCTTTTCATCTGTCCTTGATTTTTGCAGAATGGTCTGGTTTCTGTCATATTTTTTGTACTGTTGATTTATGCTTATTACTCAAAGTGCCTGTTGTTCTGTGTTTAAGTAGCAATACTTTAATGACCATCAGGTAAGCTTGGCTGAGATCGTAAGATGCAAGTAAGCTTTAATAAGCATTCTGTTAAAGAACTGCCAACATTGAAAGCCTTTATGTTGTTGCCATGTAGAGAATACTTAACTAGATAATGTATAAGCCTTGGGTATTGAAATGCATATGACAGTATTTGTAATAAAGGACAGGATTACATTATTTTAAGAAGCTCGTTACACTTGGAGACTTCTAATCATCTCTGCAGGCTTTACCCATAAACTAAACAGAAAGACAATCATGTGGTACATAACCTGTACACTAATCCTTTTAAGCAATGTATCTTGAGCTTATTTCTTGTTTGCCTTTCATTTTTTACTTTGATCATGTTTTCCCCATGAAACAAGTAGATAGTTGTCAGGCAGCAGGTCTTTTTTTGGATAAGAAACATTTTTACAAGTGGGGACATCAGAGATTTCTACTTTCAGCATGTTACTTGGTACTTTAACAAAGCTGAATATAAATTATAATTAGAACTGCAGTGCAAGAAGTGGTTTGAGTTGAGTGCTGCTTGTTTTTTTTATACTTGATTTTGACTGGCATTCCATTAATGTATTTAAAAAGTAATTTATTTTTTCATGCCTCACAACCTTTTTGTTTCCATCTAGATATTAAGTAAGCTGTCATGCAGCCAATGCAATGAAATATTTTTATTCTTCTGCACTTCATTTTGTCTTGATTGGACTTTCATAATGATGGTTTGGCACCCAGGGCAGTGTATTTAGTTAGTTGTTGTGGTTTTAAGCATAGCCCCTCCCCTTTCTAGTTGGCCACACCTCTTCCCATTGACCCCACACATTCAGCTGTCTCCTGCAGCTCCTCTTTGATTTGAAGTTACCAGCCACCACTGGGAACATCCTTGAATAAAAACCCTTCCCCACGTGGGAAAGACAAACTGGTTCTATCACTCCTTAGGACAGTATGTGATAAAGAACAGATGGAAACAAAAGAGTCTGATCTGCAGAATGAGAATGACCTCCTGTTAGGAGGAATTTCCTCCCACTGCCAACTGCAACCTTCGTGAATGATTTTCAGAATTCATTTTTCTGAAACAATCTGTTGCAAAAGAGAAAAAACAGAAATTCAGGCTTTATGGAAGAAATAAGGGGCCAGGGTGGGAGGGGGTTTCTTGAAGAGTCATTCAGACTTGCTGGTATTGGGGTGTATCAAACATCCATGTTCTTTTGTGAGAAGTTATAGTCTGTGAGGAAGCTTGTGGTAATTGCCTCTGGCCATTTTCAAAAGAAGGGAGAACCACTGTTGCCTGAACCAGAATGGAGTCACCACATTTATCTTGGGGGATTCCTTCTGAATCTTAAGAAGTACATTGGATATTAATGGAAAGGGTGGAAAAGCATACAGAAAATTTTCTGTCAAAGAACAGTGACAGCTGGCTGAGTACCAGGAAAATTGCAGACAATAACTCACGTCCTCTAAATCAGACAGTACATGAGAAATAGGTGTAGGTTTTGGAAAAATCCTTTCGTAAAAGCTGATAGAATTTTCTGAGGGACTGAGAAACCTCATTGTACTCCCAATGAAAACACTGGCACATTATTTTGGAAGTTCAAGACTTCTTCATGGAACCTTTTTTTGCTATTTCTTCTTAGATGTCTGTTTACTTTTATTTTGTTGAGACTGTTTATTTATTTATTGCCAAAATTGGATGAAAGCATAGAAAATCCCTTGGAAAAATTAGGAAAGGAGGCCTGAAAAATCTTAACAGATTCCCTGGATCAGCTTACCCCTTTCATTACACTTTTTGCTCATCTCTGCAGCAGGGGGCCAAACACTAAATCTATATCCAAGGGTGAATTTAAAATCTCATTTTTAACATCAGCTGAGAGGTTCTGGGAATGCAGTCAAGAAAACCTCCTCAAAACAGTACAAGCGGCCATAATTCTTGAAGAAGTATCAACAGAGTCATACACACATTGTAAACACATTGTAAACAATGAGTAGTGACCTGTGCAATAGAAAAAAGTAAGTCATTTAAAGTAGATTTTTCCTCAGAAGGAAAAACTGCACATAAAACATTCCTCATAACTTCACAATTTGTCAGAACTAGCTTTAACATATGATCCTGACAATTCAAAAATTTGAAAACAAAAATTGCAGAAGCTTTTTCGATACCTATCAATAATTTCCCCATCCTTCTCAGAAAGAATAAGACTGGAATTAATTAAGTCCTTAGCACCACTGGCTTCAACTGAAGCTGTATCTGCTGGGCCAGGTTTAGGAACAGTGTATAAAAATTTAAAAGACTTATCCTTCCTATCAGCCTTTTTAGCGGCAGCTGGCTAAGTGTCAGAGAAACTGGAGGCAGTAAAACACACATGCTCTAAAGCAGACACAACAGCAGGAATGGGTATAGGTTTTAAAAACTCTTCTGTAGCAACTCATAGTGTTTATGAGGGACTGAGAAAACACTAACACATTCTACCAATGTTCTCAGAGAAAGAGACCCCCTCCTAGGGAACTCAGAAAATGAGCTCTCCTATGAGTCTGAATCAGAAATCAGAAAAAAAAAGTGTATTCAGTACCTACACCTTCCTTTTTAGGTTGAGAATCTTGAATCTCTTCAGGAAAAGAGGCATCCCTCTTTCTTTTACTAGAGACTACTTTGCAAGAAGGATAAATATCCTGAATTAAACCCCTGAGCCAAACCCAGTAAACTAATCCTATCCAAAGAAGCGCAAGGAGGAGTAGATACAGGCTTGGTTTTCTGTTTCTTTTTGACAGGAAAATTGGACCATGTTATGAATAACAGCAGCAACTTCCCCAGGGTTAGGCATAGCATTCCGACACAACAGGGGAACTTTCCCTGTTCTCTCTCCCAGGACCAACAAATGTGCACTCCCTTGCCCACTGAGGGGACCCCAGTAGCAGTAGAGGACATGACTTACCCTTGGTCCATAGTGGCTGTAGGTGCTTCTGCACTCCAGGGTAAAAGATGAGTGGTCTAAGGTACAACAAATGGCCACAGCACATTCACCCACCTGTGGGCTGATGCAAATTGCTAGCCTGTTGTGGTGGCACAGGCTATTTACTTAATTTAATGTTTTTTTTTTGTGGCTGGAAGGAGGACTGACTATGGGACCACTAGTCTGTTCCATGGTGAAGCCAAAAATCTTGCCTCTTTTCCAGGGAAAGCAAACAGAAATTGATGGAAAATACTACCAGCTCACAAAAGTTACTTTTTGACAGAAAAACACTTTAAAACACCATAACAGCCCCACAAAAGTAAAATAAAAACAATTTCTCCACAGAAAAAAAAAATTTCAGTTACTTTACATCACTTTTAAACTGACAGAAAAGTAAAAAGTACATTACAGTCTCGAGACTAACACACCTGCTTTAAAATAACTTTTCTGAAGAGGAAAGTTATAAAACATTAACAAAATTAAGAAAAAGGATGTACTTTTTCCCCCAAAAGTGAATTTATCTGTTCCAGAAGTGCAGCTGGCTCAACCAGCACCCTGTGCCAGTACCATGAACTAGTGCCCCATACCTTCAGCTCTTCAAGTAAAGAGCAAACAAAAAGACATTCCTTCTACTACCACACCAACCAAATGACCAGATGTACAACACAACCACCATCCCTGCCCCAGCCATTCCACTCCCATTTCTGTGCCCTGCCCTGACCATCTTTCAACACATTTTTATTTAAAAATATATTCTTTTAAACTGTAGCAAACTGCTTACTATAAATGAGACAAATAGCTGCTGCACTTTATAGCCTGTGTGCACATAGGGCAAATAGTGCTATGGTGCTCATGTTTTAGTTTATTTAAAAAAAATTGCTTCTTTTATACTTTTAACTGTAGCAAATGCCTAGGTACAATGTAGTTAGCTGTTTGCTACAGTTTAGACCATGCACAGAGCATTACAGCACTCAGGTTTGACTCCAAATGCAATGCCAACTTTTAAAAACTTGTATTGCATTAAACAGAGATTGGGGTCAGCTGTCCTTGTTATCCCAACAATCTGCACCCAGGACAGTTGCCCCTCTCCCCCTGCCCTAGCCATGCTGCTGATCTCCCATCAAAGGGAAGCACAAGCCATCTATTTATCCTCCAAAGCCTCAGAGGAGAGTCCTCTTAGGCGGCAGTAAAAATCTGAAGAGCTTTGCACCCAGACTTGTCTTTTAGTCAGCTTAGCTTGAGCAGCCTGACAGTTTGTGCATATGAAAGGTGCCCTGAAGCTTTAAAAGTTGGTCGGCTGTTATATCTTTGGCAGGATAAAACCCCATATAGCTAAGGCTAATGCAGCAGTGATCAATATGACAAACATAATATATTATAGAACATCTAGATTCACATGCAGTGATTTACCATTCTGCTCAGACCCCCCTGGCAGAATGTCTGTAAATTACAGCACACTATAGTAAGAGACAGGAAATGTCTTCTGATAGTCATACTTAATTGCATAGGTTTAAGGGTAAGCTGAAAATTTTTGTCACATAAGAATATGTACAGGGATAATGTCCACCTGTCAGGAAAGAACAGTTAGTTAAAGTAAAAATGGTAAACAGTACTTGTGGGCCAGTGCACTGCGTACCAGGTAGCCATATAAGGGAAGGGGGAGTATACTATCTAGACTAACATGCCTTTCCTAGGAAAAGGGTATGTCGTGGACATATGGTAATCATAGAAGTGGTATCCAGCTCAATTGTTTAATTCTTAATTTAAAATTATCTTAATATTACTCTAAGTCAAGCTGTGCTTCTTTAAAGATGTTTTATTAGTGAATCATTGGTAATTATTTTTCATAGTACAAGCACACATATACTTATTGCTGCATCAGAGAATCATGCATGTTTTGTATTTATTGCACTTCCAACACTTCTTACAAACACTAGTGTTTAAGCTGTTTTTATTTGTTCATGTATATATATATATTTTTTTAGAGATTATATGTTTGTAATACTTACAAAAATGTTAACAGTTAGGTTATTTGGGTACACATTTTAAATATTTGACATACTTGTCCGAGACAACGGATAGGCACTTTAGCAATGCCATTGGATTACAAAATCATGTGTTTTTTTAATCAACAGTATTTAAGATGATTGTTTGATAGTATGTTTGTTTTCTGATGAAGTTCACAGTGATTAAAGGTGGACGAAACGCGTAATTATTTGTGATTTACTGACTGTGATATTTCTCGCTGCCATTCCATTTTTTTTCGAGTTCTAATGTTTTGTATTTACTGTTATCTTTGAAAGAATTTAAAAACTGGTTACAGAGGTGCCCATATCCACAGGAGAGTGCTACACCATTAATTATTTCAATTGTCTATAAATTCCATACTGATGGAAAACTTCTAAGGAGGCCTGTAAACAGTGATAATAAAATGATGCTGTTTTACATCTGATGCATTTAAAATATTTATTGTCAATATGATCAGCAAGCTTTTCATAACTAGGTGTATTTCCTTTTTTCTGTTTCTTTAATGATCTGCCCTCTTGTTTCTCCATCACTCCCCTGTACTGATCATCATCATGACAGCATCAGAGGGCAACTCTCCTCTTTGGGCCACACCTCCAGGGAGTGTCATTGATGAGCACTCTCCCTACAGGATGGGAACTCCCATCCCTCCCTACCAGTGCCTCAGACAGCCTAGCCACTAATCAAACCTGGGGTCACCTGGGGCATAGTTAGAAGTTTATCCCACTATGTTGTGGTGCTGGCTTAGGTCTACTCCCTATTCATCTCTGTTAAACCTTGATCAATCAAGAAGAGTTGGACAGGTGACCAAAATTCATGTGTGTGTGTGTGTGTGTGTGTGTGTGTGTGTGTGTGTGTGTGTGTGTGTGTGTGTGTGTGTGTGTGTGTGTGTTTGTTTACCTTCCTTTTTCATCAATGTTGTCATACTATTCAAATTTGTTTACAGGTCACCATCACATGTTGAATTGCTCACCATACATCTGACCTGCTGTTAAACTCATGCACTACTCACACACTCAAATCATTGCATCACAGGTACCAGTATGATTCTATCATAGTCCATGTAGGTGGAAATGGCCTTAGATGTTCCGCTCTGGATGATATGAAGAGACATCATGGAGCTTTCAGACTGTGTGTCTTAGGCTGGTATGAGCCTAGCATTGAGCAGCATATTACCATCACCAAGGATGATGACACAATAAGAGCAAAAATTATTACTTTCAAAAACTGCCTGTCTTTCTGGTGCCTTTCTAAGGGGATCCAAACATTGTCAGCTTGGGAGGACATAGTTAATAGGCCATGTTGCTTTGCCAAGGATGGTCTGCAGCCCTCCCCTCTAGGCTTTTGAGTACTGGCAAAAACTTCCCCACCCCATACTGCCTTTTTAGGCAATGCCAAATTGACAAACCTATCGATACAGCAAAAAGCATCTCAACTGAACCTGAAGGTGTTACTGCTCAATGCCCACAGTCTAAATAAAAACAATATCACATCCAAGCCCTCCTCACACCTGAGAGTATAAACATCTGTGCAGTTACTGAGACATGGTTTAAAGCTGCAGAGAGTATCCTGGCAGTGCAGGGTTTCAATGCCTTCCACACTTTTATATCAGTAGCTGCACAGACAAGGGCTAAAGTTGGAGATGTCTCAAGATACATCACTAATAGGCATACCTCTAGGGTGGTCAAACAGGATGATGTGCTGGAGTTTTTCCACATGCAAATCACCATAGACAAAATCATAAACCATATCCTAGCCAACTATAGGTCACCCCCATGTCCCAAGAAGATCACAGTGCATTCTTGGACATACTAGAGACAAATACCATCCAGCCTAACACCCTACTCATGGGAGACTTTAATTACCCTTCTACAGACTGGGACTCCTACATGACCTCAAACCATCAGGTACAGAGACTCCTGGATATCGTAAATACAAACACACTTGACCAAATAGTGAATACACTCAGTAAAGCTCCGACATGCTAAACGTCGTGCTCACAAATATGAGAGAACACTGTACCCCCCAGTGTCTCATCCTCCCTGGTAAGGTATGACCATAAAGCTGTCTTCTTTGAAATCAAAATCAACTTTGTAATCCCATTAAAACCAGTAACAGGAACTATTAGTAGTCAAATTACCTTTTATTTAGTGATGATTTGTTATAGATAATTGCTCTCAGAAACTCTGTACAGCCATAGCAATGGCTGCAAAGCAGTTGCTGTACCTACCAAAAGTAAGCTCAGGACTTGCCCCAGAAACAAACTACCCTGGTGGCATCCCAAATTAAATAGGATATTCGACAAAAGGAAAAACTATTATGGCAAAACTTGGGAAGGGTAGTTCCCATAAAGATAAAAACTCTCATAAAACTAAACAGGCAACTAACAGAGCTAATTAGGTCAAGTAAAGCTGAATTTGAGGTTAAGATAGCCTCCCAGGTAATCAGACTTCCAAGATAGCTGCACATTGATCAACATCATAACTTCAGCTTTCCTCGTCTGAAAGCAGAAACTGAGAAAAGGAGTGCCATTGAAAATGTTTTTTGGTAAAATTCAGTTACCTGATACTAAATTCACTGCCTAGATGCCAGCAAAAAAGAAATTTGGAAAACTGGAAAGAAAATAAACCAGAAAAGGTGAAGAGAAAACACTGTTTGGTAAAGGTTCTGCACCTCTTCAGCAGAAAGCAGCCCAAGATTCAACGTTTGTTCACAAAATGGCTTCCAGTAATTTAGAAGAAAAAATAAATAAAATGTACTCAGATGTGATTAAAATAAATGAAGTACTAAAGGAATATATCAATTCAAACAACAAAAGGCTGAAAACAATAGAAGAAGCTTTAACTAGCCATTCAGATAAACTGATAAAACTGCAAAACTCAGAGGCTGACATGAAAATAAAGCTGGCTGAATATGGGGGTTCTCAAGAACTGTTTAAAAAAAGAGTTAGAAGACAGTGTACACAGAGAAAACCTGAGATTTTCTGCAGACACTATAAGGAACAGATCATTTTAATTTTATGAAAGCACAAATAAGCAACTGGACTGATGTTCCACAACAGAATTTGACAACTGAAAGGACTCATTAAGTGTATGCTCCAAACCTGGCCATGAGAAATCAGATGAGACCTATACTAGTAATGATACAATCATATCAACAGAAAGAGTTGATCTTGGTAAAATTTTGGCAAAAGGCAAATTGTTAAAAATTGGAGACCACAGAATATTTGCAGAAAATGACTATTCACTGTACACCAGGCAGAAGAATACCAAATTTATCCCAGCAATCAGGGAATGTCAAAAGGCAGGTGTGAGATTCAACCTGCTGTATCCAGCTGCATTGAGACTGTTTTCCTAGAGAATCAAAGCATTTTTTATGCCGAACAGGCTAAGGAGGAATTTAAAAAGTTCATCCAACAAAAAGTGAATTAGCAAGCAGAAGGTGACTGCTTCATATTCATCTGATGGTAAGGTTCATAAACAGACTTTGCCAGTGAAACCTTTTACAATTTTCCAAAGAAAAATGCTTAATAGACTGAAAAAAGTATAGGAGTTGACTAAAAGAATCAGCAGTACCATGGACTTCAACCAGAGTCTGGTGTTGGGAGATGGAGATGGATATGAACAGGAAGAAGACAGCAACTCTGAAATTTGTAAATAAATGATAGACTAAAAACATCTTATCACATTTGTAAAATATGTTTTTGCAAGAAAAAGTGACAGAAAAACACTGGACTTTTGTTGGCTTTGTTAAGCTTATGGGTGGACTGTAAAGCATATACCCCACTTTATATCATTAATGTTTAGAAGGGCACTAAAAGGGGAAAACTAACTGTAAGTAAAACATTTTTGTTCTTATTAGTATTTCTATAGAAGATTTCATGATATAAACTGCATGCTATATACTGTAAAACAGTTTTGTGTAGTGTGTAGTCAGGGGAATTTTAAATGTGGGGGAAGTCTTTTCAGTGACTGTTTTATGTGTTATGAAAGTAAACAAGTACTTTTCTTAGTTGTATGAAATATAGGTTTTACAGTGTAACAAGAGAAAAAAAGGCTTGACAAAAACAAGTTTAATGTTCATAGTCTGGGATCTTGGCCTGCTGGTGTGGGGGTGAGGTGTAAATGTGCACTGATTATATTATATGTAGAATTAGAATATTTTCTCTTTTATGTTACAAGTGTGAATTTCTAGATTACTACCTTTGACTTAAGTTGTAAACAGGTGTTTTTGTAAGCATGTAGGCTATAAAAATAAAATGATGAAAGCCATGAAAATGCTAAGCTTCTTCCAACTACAAAGATATTAGCTTGTTTGTTTTCCACTGGCAAATGTTTAATGGAGTCAAGATGTCTGCAGCTGAGGACAGCCATGCATTCTTTAATGAATGAAATTAAAAAGAATGATTGCTGAGTACATTTCCATGAAGACAAGCTGTCTGCATGTCCAAGCAGTTAATCTTGAGAATTCTTGATATTCCTTGCTGAGGGAAATGCAAAACTTAAAGGTACAATGGCAAGCAGTTCAGTGAAAATATTAAGTTTGAAATTGTAAATGGGTAAGAGTTAACAACCTCCCGAGCAGCCTTAATACATTAATGTATTTAATACAACAGCATATAATTTAGTTTTATTTAAAGATGGCTAATACATTTTTTCTTAGGGCTAGAGTTAATGTTTTCTGAAGGTATACAAGCTGTTTTTCATATCTGAGAGGGGAAGAAAGATAAGAAAAGAACAGACAGCAATCAGTGTAAGTGGAAGCACAGCCTGTAGCATGTGCTTTAGCATGGATAACCTTAATTTTAGGTTAGATAATGTATGTTGGAACAGTTGTCAATTTGGAGCGGTTGTTCCCTTCCCCGAGGGTTAAACTTCATGTTTTGAAGATGTACATAACCTTGTGTGTTTTCTCCATGTTAATAGGGCATGGGGTATTTTGTATTTAGTTTTTATGATTGAGGGATGTCATTAAAACAAAAAGTCATGAAAATGTGACACACGTTCCAATGGAGATGAAAAGAAACAACTGTACAAAAGATCAGCCTGCCATATGTTAGTATATGCATATAACACAAAAGCTAGAAATACACGTTCAAAAAAACTGCCATGTATAATAGGTGGAAACAATAGATTTTATCATGGTGACTATGCTGTCTGTATTATCCTGAATCATAAAATAAAATGCAAGTTACCGATGCAGAGAACTCACTGTATTATCACTGATTAAGCGCTTTCATCCACCAATATTAGAGACTTCTTCAGAATACCAAGTACATAAAAAACATTGGTTTTATACACAAAACCCACACCCCCATCTCTGACTATGTGACCAGTTAATTAATAAATCACACCACCTAATCATAGAACCACAACAAGGTATAGCTACAACAAAAATGGAACCACACAATATTAAATTGGTTTCAACAAGAATTAGCAAATTTATACATGCATATTAAAGATAACCCATCCCATTTTTGTAAATTTATTATAATAGATCATGTCGATTTGGGACTTAGGGGAGGACCTTTGGATATTTTCCTTGTATTTAAAAAAATGAAGTGGCAATTAAAGTGCCAAGCCTTGGTGTTTTCTGGTCTCAGTGATGTCATTTCTATTAGTAGTGTTTTAAGACTCAAGGCTATGTTTATGATTTAAGAAGGTTAATTTTTACAGTTAAACTGCAACTATTTGTCCTCTTTGCTAATTCTTGTGGAAACCAATTTAATATTGTGTACTTCCATTTTTGTTGTAACTATACCTTGTTTTTATAGCACGTTGCCTGCTGTGTGAAGTCATTTAACTAGACAGTGCTATTGGACTGCCACTAAAAAGGTACAGTTCTGACCCATATAACACATGTATAAAATAAAAAGAATTTAAAAAATACCTCCATGAAAAAGATAATCTATTTGGAGAAAATGAAGGCAAACAGTCCAGAAAAACTCCCACTCACATTCTGAATGAATATGGAATAAAAGGTAGTATGATTGCATAGTATGAGTAAGGAAAAAGCAAAAGCTAGCAATATCACCTTAATGTTATTTTCACAATGGCTTGCACGTCAAGTAGCAAGCGGAGATAAAGACAACAGCAAGAAGGCTTTTATTACAAAGCTTCAGAATCTGTTTTCCTTTCATTTTTTTTTTTTTATCAGAAACAACAACTCCGATGACCCATTACTACCAACAACACTACCACAAAGTCAGAGCAAAACACTTACAGAAAATTTACTTATAAAACAATTTGAAACACCACATAAGAGAGCCTTTAAAATGACATGCAGTCGACAGAATTCTATAGAAGGCACTATCAGACTGAAAAGTGGCAGACTACAGAAACACTGTTTGCCAACCTACAGAATTCCCTACCTGGCTGTTGAGAAACTTCTCATGATCTTCTTCATTCAGGGATTCGCTGTTCCAGTTGTCCTTGCCATTGGGACTCCAGCCACAGAAGGCTCGGCATCAGGCCTTACTTTTAAAGCTCAGTACCCTTCTCCCTCCCAGTAAAAGACCACCACCCTCCATGTCACATTAGCTCTTTCTTGCACCAGTATCTTTAGGTCCTTAGGACAGCATGGCTCTGCCTGATGCAGAGCTCAGAAAAGATAAGTACCACATCAGGGATTTATTCCTATGGCGACTTTACTGATAGTCGGTAATTTGTTTAGATAGTCATGTAGTCAGTCAGTTTGGTGCCCATCTATGCATTAGGGCATGTCAGAGTCTAAGAAAGGCAAATGTTTTTGTAATAGGTAGATTCTGCACAAAGACTTCCATGCTTATTTTGCATTTTCTTGGAAATTTCTGTTGAGGATTGTAGGGCTTGCCTGATCACCTGCAGATATTTATTTATTTGTTTGATTATTTTACATTTGTTTACCAGGAAAGTCCAACTGGACACAAGTCCTTTTTCAGGAGAAGCCCAAGGAGAAAAGCTCCACTTGAACAAAACTATATAAAATACAGATTAATGTGCATTATAAAATTGGCTTAAAAATGCTTGTAGAAGATAAACAGGTACATTCAAGTTTAAGGTAACATACTATGTGCATGTACAAGTAACTCAGTAGAATACATGTGATTGAGAGTATATGTAGAAAATGTTAAAAATGTCATATGTCAGAGAAGCAAGTAAGGATATGTTAGAAATCATGTTCATTCAGCCAAGGTATAGTGGTATAACTAAAACTACAGAGCTACAGTTTGAGATAATAGTATGATAGTAGTAGATTTATTGAGAGTGAGTATAGGGATACAGCATTGTGGATAAATACTAACCAGGATTGGTACAGGAACAGTGGCATGTATTTATTAGGTAAGTTTTTAGAATTTTTTTAAACTGCACTAAGGAAGAATTATATGATATATGAGTGGACAGTGTATTCCATACTTTTTGTTATGAAGTCAGAGAAGAGGGATTCACCAGCTGTATTTTTGGCTTTAGTTACCTCAAGAAGGAATTTATTACTGGAGTGGAGAGTTCTCTTACTGGAGTAAGGGTATAGTAGATGTAGTGCAGGAGTTTTCTCAGGCTGATGTAGAGTTTTATGGGCTAAGGTAAGTTGATTATATAGAAAAAGGTGAGGGAGTTCCAGCCAGTTAAGCTGGTTTAGAGTTGTACAGTGGTGTAACCTATAAGGAGAGTCAGTGGCAAACATGACTATTTTGTTATAACAGGAGCAGAGTTTGGCTAATTCAGCCTTTCTAAGATTAATGAGAATTGGGGAGACATAAAGGAGTGTTGATAGGAGATGTATGCGTGCATTGGGGATTTAGTGTTTTTAATAAGAAACTGCTTATTTCTGTATAGAACACCCAGTTTTTTGTGTACTTTCTTTATAGTCTGGGAGATTTGAATATCAAATTTCATATTAGTGTCAACCTGTATGCCTAATAGTTTGGTGCGGGTTGCAGGCGAGATGAGGTGCAGCAGACCTTGTAGGCTGGAAGAGCAAAAGTTTAGTTTTGTTCAGATTTAGAACTAATTGGAATTTGCTAAGCCGTACTTCAACAGAAAGAAAGGCCTCTTGAGTTAGTGTGTATAGTTCTTGTAAGGAGGAAGCACACATTAATCATCTGCATATTGGATGACAGCAGCACGTAGAGCAGAAGCATGGAGATTGTTAGCAAAAAGAGGGCACAGAAGGGGTACCAGGATGAAACCTTCAGGAGCCTCTAGAGTAACTGGAAGAAAAGGGGAGAAGTCCTGCTGCCATTGAACTGCTTGCTGCTGACCTTCTAAATAGCTTTGGAACCAAGCAATGGAGGATTTACCAAGATTTAGATCAGAAAGAGCATTAATACGTTTACTCTGTGAGATACTATGGGGTCCTAATGGAGAGATGGAACTGGAGAGATGAAAAATCAGCAAGCAAAGGAGAGTAGTAGTGCTGAAATTGAATTCATCCTCAAGTCTTGGTGAGTACCTTTGCGAGGTGGACCCTGTTTTTCACAAAATCTCACCAAAGCGACACTGATATATAGACTGTATTTATATAGCATATATCATGGACAGAAGCAAGTGAAAAACAAAAAAAGATAACTGGGTGCACAAGTCCCAGGATAAAAAAGTGCCCAGTCCTGGTAGGCACACTGGTGCCAGGATGGGAAAAAATGACTGTGTAGAATCCTCAAAATCTGGAAACATTCCTACAATGGGACCAGGGCAGGCCCAAGGAGTGGATGCCCCTCCTGTTGTAGAAAGAAGTAGCAGTCCACAAAAATCACAAAAACTGATAGGCCAAAGAAAAGCCATAAAGATGATAGAGTGGACTATTGAGGATAAGAAAGAAATGATGTATTTTTACTATTATGTAAAAAGCCCAGAATTACCAGACACAGGATATACAAAGATATTAAGAGATAAATTAGAGGAAAGAAAAATACTTTCACAGGAAAAACTGTCAGAAGCTTCAAATAAAAATGTGCATTCATTAATACAACAGATTTTTGAAAAACAGTATATCAATCAAGAAACTTTGATCTGTTTGGAAAAAGAAGCATCTGAGGAAGTGTGAAAATGTAAACAACAAAACCTAGACATTTTTGAAAAGTATAAAAAAGAAATATGGACATGAGAAAGAAAGAATGATTTGATATGGTGCAATATTTATGCAAAGGAGAAAGCCAAGTTAACTAATATAGAGAAAGCAGTCACAAAGATATTTGAAGAGAAATACAGGCAAAGGCATCCAGATATGGAAAATTTCACAATAAGAAAATTAATATCACAAGGATGGAATGTGGAAAAAATTAGTAAAGCAGAAGTTAAAGAAATAGAAGTTGAAGTTGTGCAGCGTCTGCGCAGTGAAGGATTTAATGTAGAAAGTCTTAGACTGCATCACAGCATGATAGAGTGAGTCCCCAAAGTAAGGAGAAGCAGGAAGATCAAGAGACATCTGAAGAAGAAATATGGACATGGGAAAGAAAAAGAGATTTTATATTGTGTAATATTTATGCAAAGGAGAAAGCAAAACTAACCAGTACAAAAAGAGCAGCACCAAAGATATTTGAAGAGAAATACAGGCAAAGGAATCTGAATATGGAAAATCTTACAATACAAAAAAAAGAAGACAAAGAGGAAAAGTAGAAAAGGAGATCAGTAATGGAGAAGTTAAAGCAATAGAAATTGAGGTTATGGAGTTCCTGCAAAGTGAAGGATTCAGTGTAGAAAATCTAATGCTGAAAGCACCACAACAGGATAGAGCAATGGATATCCAAATTAAGGAGAAGCCAGTGGAACAGGAAGCAATTGGTTAAGTGCCATATCAAGATATTTTGAAGCTTTCCACAAGAAACCAGTATAAACGTTCACTTAAAGCTAGACAGCAAGGGAAGGGACAAGAGAATGTGGAAACTGTGATGTAGTCAATGTTGAGGAGTGACAGACCAGTGATTCCCATACTACAAAGCAACAGATGACACAGGATGAAATTGAAGAGAATGTGCCACAGGAAGATGCTATAGAACTTTCTATAGAATGCCTGCAGGAATGGGAAAACAAAGGATGTGCCCTCAGTCTGAAAGAAAATGAACTAAGGGAAGAGTTGTTTGATTTAATGGATATAGATAGATATATTAAAATCAATGAAAGAAATAGACTGCAGAAGGTCAATAAAACCCCAAAAGTCAGAAGTCTGATAAAACAAATGAACACAGTAATTAGGACTGTCTATAGAGATCCATGCAATAGAATTAAACAGGATATGTTACTGTGCAGCTAAATTAATAACTGATAAAGTTCTACCACAAGAGCACAGGGTAGTGAGGCAAAGAAAGGACAGAAATCGAATACCATCATGGAAGAATCAAATAGAGAAAAATATAAAGCAATTAAGGCAAGAAGTGTCAGTCTTAGAAGACTACAGAAGAGGGAATAGAGCAACAAAAATACTAAGAAAGATAGATGTGATAAAAGCAGTGCTCAGTATTAGAACAGACCAGGATCTATCATGCACAATCGCAAATAATAAATTAAACATTTCAGCACAGGTGGAAAAACTTAGAAAATACACAGATAAATATAAAGGAAAAGTACAAAATACGCAATTTAGTGATGACCCAAAAAAGTTTTATAAAGAATTGGGAAACAAGGTAAAAGGAATTGAATGACCACCCAATAAAGAAAAAATAGATGCATTTTGGAGAAGTATCTGTGAAGATCCTGTAGAACACAACAAAGATGCTAAATGGATAAAATAAGTAAAAGAAAGAATAAGAAGTTTAAAGGTACAGGATATGAAATGGGATGAAGTAACAGCCAGAGAGACTGAAACAAAGTTAAGAAAAGCCTCAAGTAGAAAACCCCAGGCCCAGATGCAGTGCCTAACTTTTGGTTAAAAGTATTAACATCTTTGCATGAAGACCTAGCCATGGGCAAGAACTATTTAAATGCGCACCCTGAACAGACACCAATCTGTCCAACAGCAGGTAAAACAATGCTCCTACTTAAGAGTGAACCTACAAGCTACCCCAAAAATTATAGACCAATAACTTGCCTTCTGATGACATATAAACTATGCATGAGAATTGATGCTGACAGAGTTTATAGTCATTTAGAAGAAAACTCAATTATGGCATTAGAACAAAAGGGCAATAAAATAAAGTCATATGGAACAAAGGATCATTTGTTGTCATAGAGGAGAACTGTAACAAGGGGAAGAATCTAAGTATGGCATGGATTGACTACAAAAATCATTTGATAGTATCCCACATTCATGGATAACACAGTGCTTAAAAATGTATAAGACACATCCTACACTGATCGACTACGTTATAGTGCCTATGAAACAATGGCAGACCACTTTGCAATTAAACCATGATAAAGGACAAATTATCCCATGGATAAAAATTCAAAGAGGGATATTCCAGGGTGACACTCTGTCACTGTTGCTGTCCTGCCTTGCCCTTAACCCATTATGCTGTTTACTTCATAGGTTAGGCCATGGCTACAATTTGGCTCCTAGAAAACAACAAAGTCTAAAGACCTCTCATCTTCTATTTGTCAATGATTTAAAACTGTATAGCTCATCACATGAGGAACTGAAAGCACAGCTGCAGGTTGTCAAAACTTTTTCAGATGATATTGGAATGTCATTTGGCCTTGATAAATGTGCAAAAGCAACCTTTAAAGCAGGAAGACTGCAACACCAGGAAAACATCAGTTTGGGACAAGAATGTGATATAAAAGAACTTGAGCAAGAGGGAGTGTATAAATACTTGGTAACTGATGAAGGATCAGCAATAAAACATGAACAAATGTGAGTATAACTTAGTAAGGAATATTTTATAAGACTTAAATTAAACCTGAAAATAGCAGTGACATCTAGGAACAAAATCCAAGCTATAAACCAATTTGCTCTTCCTGTCCTCATTTACAGCTTTGGAGGGATTGATTGGCCCCAAAATGTGTTGGATAGATTAGATATTAAACAAGAAGGATGCTTCATGCTCACCAAATGACCTATAAAAATCAGTGCATACCAAGATTATATATTCCCCATTCTGAAGGAGGAATGGGCCTCCTTGAAATTGATTACATGTACAGATCTGCAATTGTCGGACTCCACACATATCTGCTGACCTCACAAGACCCAAACTTAGTGAAAATTTTGAAACATGAGGAGAATAAATCTAAGATGACTTCCCTTCTTAATCTAGCAGAAGCATATCAGCATCAAGCAGGAATGGAAATCAAACCAGAAGTAGATAAAAATCAGGCAGCAACTGAATATGCCAAAAAACAAAAGAAAGAATACAAGGTGAAGGATCAGATGAAAAGGCAAGAAATGTGGAAAATACATAAATATAGTTGCAAGTATAGAAAACTTCTGGAAGAACCTCATGTTGATCATGAATGAATGCAGGAATGGTTAAGGAGAATTGAATTCAAACCAAGAGATGAAAGGTTATTATTGGCGGCTCAAGATAGTGGGCTCGGTACACACTGATTTACAAAGTCCATTGAACATGTGGAAGAAACAGACAAATGTAGGTTTTGTAAAATTGAACTGGAAACAGTCGCACACCTTGTTGCTGGTTGTGACATACTAATGGCAAAAGAACTGTATACTGAAAGGCACAGTTATGTGGCAAGACTGTTGCACTGGGGATTGTGCAAACCTTATGGTTTTGAAGTGGCTGTAAAGCACTGGAAACATGAGCCACAAAGCATCATAAAACATGATGAAGTGTAAATCACATGGGATCATCCATTACCAACAATTCAATAGATGCTAGAAAACCAGATATAGTGGTCCAGGAAAAGAAGACAAGAGTAGCATTGATCATTGAAATCGCCACACCCAGTGACTACAGTGTTCTGTGCACAAACAGACAAAGTTATAAAATATCAGGATCTGCAAGCAGAAACAAGAACAATGTGGAAGAAAGATACCCAAATAGGTCCAATAGTAGTAGGAGCAATGGGTGTTATAAAAAAAAAAGAGTCTAAAATCTTATTTAGATATGCTACCAATACATGTAACTCCATATGAACTGCAGAAGGCGTCATTACTGGGCACATTGCGGGTGCTGCAAAGAACACTTTTGGCTGATATCAAAGAGTGAAACAATACTAATTTCATGAACTTTAATCATACTCTGACTTAGGAACGGGGTCGATTCCCATCATGGTATTAGAAACCCAAAAGACTTGCAGAAATTAAAAAGGGTGAGACCATGTCAAAGGCCTTAGAGAGGGGTAGAAAGATAGCAGATGCAAATCTATCATTGTTTCTGGGGTGGTTTATTGTATTGGTGAAAGACATTAGAGCAGTGATAGTGCTAAGGAAGTGCCGGAAGTCATGTTGAGTGTTTGACAAAAGATTATGAGTATGTAAGTCCATTATTTGAGAATATATACATCTCTTTAGGGTTCAGGATAGAATAACAATCGGGAGATAGTTAGTCAGCTCAGTGAAAGCACCTCCCCTTGTGTAGTGGAATAATATGGGAAGTTTTCCAAATTACAGGGACTAGATATTCAGGAATGGATCTGTTAGTAAGAATAAGTATGGGATAGGCGATTGCTTCAGCAGCAATTTGCAGAAAGTAGGCTGGTAGCTTATCTGTGGCCAGTGTTGTAGATTTTAGTTTTTTAAGCAATTTTTTTACTGTATCAATAGAGACAGGGTGAAAGGTAAAGGTCTTGTTGTTGTTATGAGATTTGGGTGGTTCTGTAGAGGGGGGATCATGGGGGCTAGACAGGCTAGAATGGACTCAAGTATTTATTTAATTGAGTCGTTATGTTCTCTGTGGTGTTTGAAGTAGTCGGGGAGGGTATACCAGAGTTACCTGGAAGGAGTATGTTATTAATGGCTGCCCAGAACTTTTGAGGATTGTTTAGATGCTTTACTTGTATGTTGTGGTAGTAATTAATTTTGTATAGTTTAACTGCTTTCTTTGCTTTGTTTCTGAGCTCTATGCAGATTTGTTTTGAAGTTTGGGATCTGTTTGTATGCCATTGGTCCCAGGCTTTGTCTCTGGTTTAAAGCAGTGACCTGCTTTCTTTACTAAGCCAAGGAGCAATAGCAGATTTGGTTCGGATTGTTCCGGGAGGAACATATGAGTTCAAGATATCTAAAGAGGTAAAGCTGAAGTATTTAACAGCTTCATCTAGGTCGAGTAGCTTGAGTGGAGTCCAGTTGCAACTTTTTAGGGTAGATATGAATTTGATGGGGTTAAAGTTTCTTTTATTTCTTAATTAGATGGTAGATGGTATGTTTTGTATGATGAATGTGACACCTTAGTAGAAAGGTTGGGAGATGGTTTGCTGAACAAGCAAATAAGAACATTAGAGAAATCCTCCAAAGCAAACTTTGAGTCCAAATTGGTCCTATCTACTAGAGGCAATCATAAGGCCTTCTTCACCTATGTCTGTGACCTCAAAGGAAGCACCCAGATCTGTTCAGAACTGGTGGTCAAGGACATCACATATACAAATGCCGTAGATAGAACAAACTTGCTGGCTGACAGATTCAGTGAAAACTTTACCCCTCTGTTCCCCCATCAGTAAATCAGGACATCCCTAGTACCTGCCCCCTTCCCCTTATATCTAGGGAACAGGTCATCACTGCTCTCTCAAAGGCAAAAATACAGCCTCCATGGGACCCGATAACATCCCAGGCTGCATCCTACATAAACTCAGACAGAAACGTGCAGCACCATTAGGCAACCTATTCAACCAAAGCCTGAGTAATGGCTTCATCTCAGCTGAGTGGAGAACAGCCACTGTTATCCCTTTACACAAAGGTGGAGCGTCCAACGATCCAGTAAATTATAGACCAAACAGCCTAACTAGCCCGATCTGCAAGGCTATGGAATTGATTATCATGGACCTCATTAACAAGGGCATTGACAACCTCCAAAGACTTGATCCCACACAGTTTTGCTTTGTCAAGGGAAGGTAATGTCTGCTAAATTTGGTCAATTTCTTTGTGACAGTCACAAAAGCCATGGACGAGGGGAAGACAGTGCACACTGGCTACCTTGCCCTGACCAAAGCCTTTAACACTATTCCCCACTCAGGCATAATAGATAAACTCTCTCAACTAGGCATCAATCCATATGTTTCCACATGGGTAGCAAACTGGCTCACTGATAGAACCCACATAGTCAAGATAGGGGAAGCCACCTCAAGCAGTAGATGTAACAAGCGATGTACCTCATAGTTCGGTCTTGGGGCCTCTGTTATTTGGGCTATATTTTTCTGATTTGCAGGCCAAAACCAGTGGGCTATGGCTGACCAAGTTTACAGATGACTGCAAGCTGGGTGCTGTCATCAATTCCCCTAGTGATGTGAACATCCTCCAAGAAGGTCTCACTCAGACAAATGACTGGTGCCAGAAACATGGCCTCAAGCTGAATACCAAAAAATGCATCATCATCCCATTTGGGGAAAGTGACGTCCCCACAAATTATCACATTAATAACAATGTCCTAAGCACTCAATCAGTTGTGAGGGATTTGGGCACCCAGGTTGATAGCAGCCTGACTTTTGACCACCATGTTGCTTCCGTGGTATGGAAAGCCTTCTACATGGCCCACCTCATAAGTAAGGGTATCTCATCCAGGGACAAGTTGTCATAACATCACTCTATTCTTCCCTTATAAGGCCCATTATTGAGTACAACGCCTTTTTCCGCATGTACCTCACAAAGCACATGCAGCAGCTGGAGAGATCACAGAGGCTCCTCACCAGGAGAATCCTGGTCCGCAAAGATCTACCAAACACAGATAGGCTAAAAGCCCTATCCCTCTACTCAGTTTCATACAGACTCCTCAGAGGTGACCTCTGTCTGGCATACAATGCGATCATGGACCCCACCTTGATGGGACTGCTGCATATCCGCAAGTCAAGCTCCACTCGAGTAACCTGCATGAGCGGCCTCACCCTGGTCTGTGACATCAACAAGACTTGTTGGCGGGACAGATTTGTGTACCAGAGACTCCCTCATCTATGGAATAGACTCCCTCTCCACATCAAACAGAGTACCTCTTTACCCCCTTTTAAGCACAACCTGGATAACTGGATGGGAAACAGAAAATATACCCCTGGGATTCCACCCATGTCCCTGCAGGACAGAGGCATTGGGTGCTGATTTGTCTAAACTCTTGGCTAGGCTTATAAGGACCTCAGGGTCAATAGCCTAGTAATCTCCTATGATCCTGTGGTCACTCAGGCCATCTGGGAGGCAGCTGGAATATGAGGTGTGGTCTGGTCTATTTATCAAAATCCAGTCAAGGACTGATTGCTTTATAGATGGTTTGTCTATTTTGGTTTGTCTATTCTTGTAGGAGATTGGATGATTTAAGTAAATCCATGGAGGTTGATGTACTGTAAGTAGTGCGGTTTATAGAGTTGCAGCTGAGCCAATCAATGTTAAAATCACCCATGATGATAGTTTCCTGTGGGAGTGAATTGGAGGTCTATTGCAGTAAGTTTTCCAAGGTGGATATGTTGTTTCTGGGTGGGATGTAACATCTAATTATGTTAACTGCCTTTTGGAGTAAATTTTTAATTTGGTAAAAATTACTTAAGTGTTATCAAAGCCAGGGGTCATTAGGTTCATAGTCTCAACTTTAACGTGCTTTTTAAATAAAATTGCTATACTGCCTCCCCTTTTTGCTATTCTGTCCTTCCGTAGGACGTTGTATCCTGGAGCCAGCATTTCATTATTACTATTGTCAGGTTTTAGCCATGTTTCAGTTAGAATTATGATATCTGGTGAGTATAGAGAAATGATAGCATGCATATCATGGATTTTTTTAGCAATGCATCTAATGTTTATATTTAGTAATTGTATGTCAGCTGCTCTCCTAGGTAGCTATGGTGTGGTGTGGGAGTGACTGGTATATTGGGTGAATGGGTAGATTGGAGTGATTGATGGTCTGGGATTGGGATGAATGTCTCCACTGAGAGATAGCTTAGATGCAATAAAGATTATAATTTTTGCCATGTACTTATCATAACTCAGTGAAATTTTGAAGGGGCTGATGATGAGATGAGAATCATATTCAGCTTGTAATTTTTAGGATAACAGAAGGATGAAGCACAGTAGAGAATAGGTTATATTAGTTTGACAAGATATAATGTAAGGTGGACCATTGATAGTATAGCGAGAGAAGTGATGTATTGCAGGGGCATTATTGCTGTAGTATAGGGAATGTGGCATAGGTGGTAATTATTTTGTCTGATTTGGTACTGTTATGAGGCTATGGAATTAATCAGTAGCTATCAAGTGTAAGATTGTGTGAGCAAACAAATATTATGAGGGAGGGGAGTTATTAGTTAACTAGGGTTGATTGAGATCTTATGGATGTTTGGATAGTATGGATGATGGGGTGGCTGACCCAGTGGACGTGTGGGAGCTAGGGGCATCAAAAACTGTCAGTTCTGAGGTTTATATTATTTTAGTGTAATGTAGGAGCAAAAACTTTTCTATAGTTCATCACTTGGGTTCAGTACTAATTTGATCACAGTATTCAGTTACAATTGAGCTAGATGCAAAGTTTGTACCATTTTATAAGCAGAATAATTAGAGGATATTTCAGTTTTGGTTATAACAATGGTGTAAGCAGGCAAACAACATTAGTCAGTTCCAATTATAGCAGTAGTGACGACTATAAATATTTCAAAGGAATATGTAGTCTAAGCAAACTTTGACTGGTTAAGATATGTTAAAGCTTTTAATTAAATGTAGGTTTGGTAAAGCTGTTAAAGAGAGAAGTTGGGACTAGTATAAGAAGTGGTAATTTGGAAAAGAGTGTTTAGGGTAATTGTCAAGTTTTTGTTAGAGAAAGTGTATAGGTATGCTAGTTTCCAGATAGTGATAGGAACTTTGTTGTTACAAGTGTAGGAAATTAGAGGAGGAGGGTTTAGGATGATTGTGATGGGTTGAGAGTGGTCAGGTGGTAAAATGATGTAAGAGGGCTGTCATTGGTGTATGTGTGGGATTGGGAGTGGCTGTGGAGTATAACTGTAGGTGTAGTGGGGTGGGTGAGTGGGATTTGAAGGTAGGGTAGGGGAGTGGAGTGAGCCCAAGCAAAGCGAGGGGGAATGGGGGGATTGAACCACAAAGCCAACCAGCCCCCACCAAGAACAATCAGGCAGCCATTTTCCAGGTCAGTGCCTTATGATAGTGATTAAATGTTTCCAACCCCCTTAGTAATTAAAGACAATAATTATTTATGTTGTATTAACTGGGACAGTATTGGGAAAAAGGAAATTACTTTATAGGGCTGTGGGAGGAAGGGGACCTAAACTATAGCCCCTGATTAGTGTGCACACCACTTGCCTTCCAAACATTAAGTTTTCATCTACAAGGTTAGAGGAGTAAGCAGATAATGTTTAGCACCTACACTGCAGGTACTTTGGTTTTAAAGCTTGACGCATGATCTGTTATATGTAAAGGAAGATTGAGTTCCAGGCAGTTATCACTATGGGAAATATCACTCTCTTAACACTGCATGACAGGCTGTAAATATAGAGAAAAATAAGAAAAAGAGGTTGGGTTATATAGTGGGCAGCATGGGATGTCCGCACATAGGAGGGCATAGTATGCCAAAGAACCAGAGAAAGTATACAACAAATAGCTGCTTACACACAAGTGACCAGATTAATACTGAAGCACAAATGATAACTCTACATACTACATTAATTACAATACATAAGCAGACTGACTGTTAACTCTGAATTTAAAAGTAGAACCAATAGCTTATGAACAGAGACTGTATGAGCATAATTATTTATATAATAGTCACAACGCAAACTGATATTTACAAAAACATTATTCTAAATTAATAATATAACAAGGATTACTTCTAGCTGAAAAATGGTAATGCAGTATTGGCGACTAACAGCAGGCAGGATCAATAACAGATTAAAGAAAGAGTCAGATTCACTAGTTAATTTCATGGCAGTAAATTCAAAACTGAAAAGCAATTTAGAATCACTCACAGCATCAACAATAGTGTTCTATTCAAGTGATTTGTACTGTAGATAAAGTAAGCCACAGTATAGGTTACTGGAACCGTGGTATTCTAAATAAACAAAGTATTGCAGGACCAAATATACTTTTCAGCTCTTATATATTAAAAATGCTATCCAAAGTATGCAGCTGTATTGCTTTATTAAGACCGCACTTCTCTGTTAAAACACTTAGATGAAGATTCACAGATGCAACACCAACTACAGAATCCTGCTTCTTTAATTCAAGCCACTCTAAGCATACGATACAGATAGTAGTTTATGCTCATTTAGGTCAAATCAGACAAACGTGTTGTATAAAATGAATACTGTAAACAAAGAGCAAAGTAGATGTTAAAAACATACTGGTGGGCATACTAATTCAGGATGCCAAATCAACTGTAGCCTTACTAGTGAGATTTAAAAATGGCACCTTTTAGTACCAGGAATAAATAAACTCCATTTCAACCTCAAAGGGGGAGGGGCAGAACTTCAGCTGCTCTGTGGGATTACTAGATTTAAAACAATAACAAAAGATAAGAACTGAACTATGATGCTGACCAGCCCTGACCAAGAACAACCATTCAGCTTACAGAGCCATTTTCCAGGTCAATGCCTTTTGATAGTGACTAAATGTTTCCAAACCCCTTAGTAATTAAAGACAATTATTGATTTATATCGCATTAACTGGGACAGTATTGTGAACAAGTAAATTACTTTATAGGACTATGGAAGGATAGCACCCAATTAGTGTACACACCACTTGCCTTCCAAAACTTAAGTTTTCATCTACAAGTGTTAGAGGAGTAAGCAGATAATGTTTAGCACCTACACAGCAGGCACTTTGGTTTTAAGGCTTGATGCACAATTTGTTACGTGGAAAGGAAGATTGAGTTCCAGGCAGTTAGCATGATGGGGAATATCACTCGCTTAACACTGCATGAGAGGATGGTGGGCACACTAATTTGGCATGCCAAAACAACTGTAACCTTACTAGTGAGATTTAAAAATTGCAAAATCTAAGGAAATTGACACCAAGACCTGGACCTTAAGAAACTGCATAGATTCTGTTGGGTCCAGGAGACACAGAAATAAAAGGACCTGGCAGTTGTACCTATGGATCAGGAGAATGTATCCAATTTTGTTTCCTACTCTCTCAAGTTACAAAAATAGCAGCATGGCAAAACAATAGCAAAGACAAGGCTCCAGTTTCTTCAGGAACTACAGCTGTTTATTAACACAGTACACAAGCACTTTCACAAATGCTTCTTCGGGTGCATCCATACTGCTATCAAATCATTTGTTTTAAACTAACATTATAAATCACATGACTCATCAGTTAACAACTTAAAAAGAAAATATATTCTAAAATGTTAAAATACTGAAATATATTCCTGTATATTAAAATACATACAAATATATATAGAAAGTTAATGCAAAAATACAAAGTCATATACAAAAATGATACAAAGCTTGTAATGGTTAAAATCATCTACGTAATGGCCTGTTTTTTAAAATGGGTCTTAGGGGAACATGGTCATTTGGGCCATGTCCCACATCAGCCCTCAACCTAACAATCCAATTGGCTTCCAATTCTAAAGTTCTGGCTCTGATATCACCTCCCCTCTTATTTTCTTTACATCTACCTATAACCATAAATTTAAAGCTATGTCTCTCATTTGTCTCTGAGACATGCTTTGCAAGGGCATTAAACATACTTTTCTTTTTAATGTGATATATGTGCTCCCTTATTCTCTCAGTTGCCTATCGGTCTTACCAACATAAAATTTATTACATAACTAGCACAGAGCTAAATAGACTACCATGGGTTGTACTGCAAGTTGCATTCACCCTCAGGTGAAATATCTCCTGTGTGTCTGTCCCCATATTAATAAATTCATAGTATTGGCAGCTCTTGCATGGTTTGGTCCCTATGCCATTAACTTGATCAAACTGTTATCTTGTTGTACATAATCTTCTCTTTATTATTTTTTTATTTTTAAACGTAAATTGGGGATTTGTGAAAGTGCTTGTGTACTGTGTTAATAAACAGCTGTAGTTCCTGAAGAAACTGGAGCTTTGTCTACTTTTTTATTGCAAAGACACCTTGAGGGTGTTGTTTTTTTTTCCTCTCTAAAAATAGCAGCATGTTCAACTGGTTTAGGAAGAAGCTGCTACTCTGATCATTAGGGCTTTAAATAGTCAGACACATATAGGTTCATAGGTAGGTACTAGGCTATTGGCCCTATGGCCTATATAAGCCTAGCCAAAAAGGTACCCTGGCTTTCGCCACCCAAGAAAATTATTTTTCTGTGCCCCTGTCGAGCAGAGCTACAGAAGTGATCCTCGGGGTGAATTTCTATCTCCCATCCAATCATCAAGATTTTTCTTGAAGAGTGCTAATGAGGAGCTTTGTTTGATATAGATAGGTAGTTTGTTCCAGAGTATGGGAAGTCTCTGGTATGGGAATCTATCTCTCCAGCATGTTCTGTTTATTGTGGTGACAAGGTTTAGGTCCCTAGAGCATGTAGCTTGGGGGGACTGGGATTTCTTTAAGTGGAGCATGTCCAGCAGCTCTGGGTTTGACATAGCTTTGTATGTTAGGCAGAGATTGCCTCTGAGTAGGCGATATGCAATGGAGTAAAGCTGGAGTTTTTTGAGACGGTCTGCATAGGGTATCTGTTTCAGGCCAGTAATCCTCTTTGTGAGGTATTTCTGTGGCTTTTCCAGTTGTTGTAGATGTCTTGTGAGGTACATACCAAAAGGGGCGTTGTACTCTATAATGGGTCTAATGAGTGACGAGTAGAGGGGAACAATGACCTCTTTTTTCCTGGATGAGAAACCTTTTGTGGTGAGGTCATGGTCAAGTGTCAGAATGATTTCATGGATCAAGTCAAGGAGAAATTTGGGAGGTGTCTGAAGAGGACCTGGCAACAAAACTACTAGAACTCACCCAGACTATCTATGTGGCAAAGCACTCTATTGTGTGGGAATAATTGTGTAGATGCATCCAGGGCAGCAATTAAGATATAACTCATATGAAGACATGCTTCTCTGAGGCTATAACCTTTGCTTGAGGATATCAAAGTTCAGTTCCTCAATTCACCTCTAGACAAGGAGCTGTTCTTTGAGAGCACTATTAGTGAAGTCTTAAGGAAAATGGAGGAAAGGAGCAAAGCTGTGCATTGTGTAAAACACCTTTTTTGCCCCTCCCCCATATCCAGGTACAACAGAAGTTATCCACCTAAACCTGGATCTTACTTTTGCAGACAAGAAAGAAGTAGGCCACAGATGTGAAAACACAGTCATTATAAGAAAAAGGTAGTAGAGAGATCACAATAAAAATCCAGGAAACCACCAAAGTATTCCACCACAAGGTAGCAGCCATGACTATGTGGACCCCCCTTTACTCAAATCCCCAATCCCATTCCATCCACACCCCAATTTAGCCATAAGGGTAATTCCGTGCTCTAACCAACTGAACTGTCATTGCAGAGGATAACTGAGTTTTATAATTCAAGACTACAAAGTACAGTTCATAATGAAAGCAAAGTTGGCAGAATCGTCATGTTCCAAAATGCCAAGTGCATTTAATTTTACCTATTCCCCAGGATCTTCTCCTGCTACTGTGTCTGTAGTTGGAACAGAGAGCTAATGGTATAAGCTGTAGTTCCTGTGGTATAAGCTGCAGTTCCTGTGGTATAAGCTGTAGTTCCTGTGGTATAAGCTGTAGTTCCTGTGGTATAAGCTGTAGTTCCTGTGGTATAAGGCTTGATTCCATCAGCTCTTATTTACCTACTGACTGACCTTGAATAAGTCACTTAACTAGAGAATGCTCTGAGGTCACCTGAAAAGGGACTATGTGCCCAGTTGGCCTATATGCAAGGGCAACCGCAGGCAGGTGCAAGGGGGTGCACTTGCACCCCCCTTGAATCGGCTGACTAGTTAATCTTCTTTTAATTTAAAAAATATATATATATTTTTTAGGGTGTTCTTCTTTAAGAACGCCCTTCAAGTCCAGTCACATCTGCACCATGGGCATCATTGCGCAGTGCACGTATTTTCAGGTTTGCGAGCAGGAACTGAAACGGATGGTTTATGCTGCATTAATTTGAAATGAACGGTTTCTGCTGCTTCTGATGGGTTTACTTTAGCTGCGAGGAGGAGGACTGAAGATGGAAAGATGGAGTCAGATCAGCGAGTACTGAAACGGAGCTGTGATGGGTTTACTTTAGCTGAGAGGAGGACTTCACCGAAGATAACAGACGGGACGCTTTTCAGAGTGAGTAAGGCAAGTGAATGAATGTGTGTATGTGTGTGTGTGTGTGGATGGGGGGGGAGATATGACATTAGTTGATGGAGTACATTTCTGTTATATAGGGTTTCCATTATCTGTTTTTTTTACAGTAAAGAAACCACTAAGATTTATATGCACTGGAATGGGTTAGGCTGAGTGTGTCAGAATCACACAAACAAGAATAAATTTCAGACATTTCGATTTGTAGGAAGAAGGGTACTGCCAAGCGTATGACATTATTGAGGACAATAACTGTTTGGGGGGTTGAAGATGTTTTAATATTAAAGTACCTCCAATGAAACCACATGGATTTTACACAGAATGACTAACTTCAGTTTTATGATCCTGAAACAACTTAAGTAGATAGCTGTTACATGCCATTCTCTGCTGGGATTCAGCATTGTCATTCTACAGAGTTTGTCCCCCTCTCTACCTACCACTGTTTTTCATGGTACGTCGCTGAACCCATGAATAGTAGAGAATTCCAGGTATACTCCTGGTAGTGACCAGTGATTTATTTTGCTTTACTTCTCTCTATGGTCTAAAAACTAGTTTTTATTATTACTTGGTTTGCTTTTCCACACCTGCTAGTGCTTGGTATATTTTCTTAGTCTCCAGACAAATCTTCCCTAAAGGCTATAACTTCTAAATTTCTTACATTTGGAATTAAAACTTATATGAAACAATGTATGCCTGCACTTCAACCTGGTACTGCAAATGAAGCTGTTGCTCATATGTTTGAGATTGCTGCTGATTTAGCATGCACATTTTGGCTATAACTAGGAGCTGTCTGGACCAACATCAGCTATTTTCAAAATTAAGTTAACATTAATTTCTATGCAGAAAATTAATGAATCTCAATCTTCTGAGACAAACACTGCCATGAGTGAATCATTTAGTAAAGTAGCTGTCTTGGATATTCAGTCTCTTATATTTGTGGGAGTTCCACGGGTCAGCACCAGAGCAATAAACTGTTGAGCCAAATGGAATCTCTGGAGTATTGTTCCAAATATAACCTTAGAATATTTGGAAATGTGATAGAATCAGAAGCCAATGGCATATTTCATTTCTTTATAAAATACTGTCTGTCACTGTCTAGGAATACCATGGTACTAGACTGAGCCCACATATCATTGTACCATGTTCTATTAATCTACTGTTTCTTAAACTCAAAGACAAGGTGACTGTTTATGTGCCAAATGAGATAAAATCAAAATGATTTACCTAGGCAAAATTATTCACTGTGATAATGCCTCCTCCTTACAGGTAACTGCACAAAGAAGAATCTTTGAGAGTGATAAAATATAAGGGTATCAAGAGTTCTCAGGGATTTCCAGCCAGACTCATTATCCCCTTTAAATGGACATCCTGCAAGCAGATTGTGTAGAATTATTATGTTCATAGGCAGGTACTAGGCTATCAGCCCAAGGGCCTACGTAAGCCTAGCCAACAAGGTTCCCTGGCTTACACCACCCAAGAAAGTTATTCTCCTGTGCCCCTGTCAAGCAGAGCCACAGAAGTGATCCCCGGGGTGTATTTCCTATTTCCCATCCACTTATCAAGATTATTCGTGAAGAATGCTAATGAGGAACTTTGCTTGACATAGATGGGTAGCTTGTTCCAGAGCATGGGAAGTCTCTGGGACAGAAATCTATCCCTCCAGCATGTCCTGTTTATTGTGGTGACAAGGTTTAGGTCCCTAGAGCGTGCAGCTCAGAGGGATTGGGATTTCTTTAGGGCAGCATGTCCAACAGTTCTGGGTTTGACATAGCTTTATATATTAGGCAGAGATCACCTCTGAGTAGGCGATATGCTATGGAGTAAAGCTGGAATTTTATGAGATGGTCAGTGTAGGACATCTGCTTGAGGCCAGTAATCCTCTTTGTGAAGTACTTCTGTGACCTTTCCAACTGCTGCAGATGTCTTGTGAGGTACATTCCAAAAGGGGCATTGTACTCTATAATGGGTCTAATGACTGTCGAGTAGAGGGGAACAATGACCTAATTTTTCCTAGATGAGAACCCTTTTGTGATGAGGTGTGCCACAAAGAAGGATTTCCTGACTACTGTGGCGATGTGATTATCAAAGGAGAGACTATTGTCCACCTGGGTCCCCAGGTCTCATCACAAATTCGGCATTAAGTAGACTGCCACCTATGTGGTAGCTCATGAGTACAGAGTTTTTACCAAAGGGGATGACAGTGCACTTTTTGTCATTGAACTTGAGGCCATGGCTCTGACACCAGGCATCTGTCTCAGTGAGGCCCTTCTGTAGGATGTCCACATCATTTGGGGACTCAACTATGGCTACCAGTTTGCAGTCATCTGCGAACTTTATTAGCCAAAGGCCTGTGTACTTCAGAGAAGTAGATACCAAACAGGAGAGGTCCCAGGACTGAACCTTGTGGTACTCCACTTGTCACTGGTTTGAAGTCAGATTTGGAGTCTGCAACTTTTACAGTGTGGGTTCTGTCAGTGATCCAATTGGCAACCCATTTTGTGACGTAGAGATTTATACATAGTGAGTTTAGCTATAATTCCAGAATGGGGGATGGTGTTGAAAGCCTTGGCAAGGCCTAGATAGGCTGTGTGAACCACCTTACCCTCGTCTACAGCTTTGGTTACTGCCTCAAAGAAGTCGATAAGGTTCAGGAGGCATGATCTGCCTTTCACAAACCCAAACTGGGTGGGGTCCAGAGTTTGGAGGTTACCAATGTCTTTGTTTATGAGTTCCATGATGATACATTCCATGGCCTTACAGACCAGGCTCGTAAGGCTAATAGGGCAATAGTTCTCGGGATCAGAGGTGGCTCCCCCCTTTGTGGAGTGGGATAACTGTTGCTGTGTGCCATTCAGTGGGCACAAAGCCTGATGTGAGATTATGATTGAACATGGTGCTTAGGTGGGGAGCCAGTTCGTTCTGATGTTCGTGTAAAACACAGCCTGGGATGGTGTCCGGTCCCATGGATGTTGTGTTTTTGACTTTACAGAGTGCAGCTTTTACCTGTGTAGTTGTGATTACAGGGACTCTGCATTCTTCCTGTATAGATATGGGCCCTTTAGGGGGTGAGAGGGGGGTAAAGTTAGCACTGAAACTATCTGCCAGGATGTTGGCAATATCAGTTGGTTCTGTAATTTTCATGCCATTGTGATGTAACTCAGAGCAGATCTGGGTGTTGCCATTGAGATTCTTGACATAGCTATAGAATGCTTTGTGGTTGTCCCTAGAATCAGTGGCGATTTTGTTTTGTAGCTAGCTTAGGAGGATCTTATAAGGGATCTCAGCTTCTTACTGAGGCTGACCAGGGAACTCCTCCACTCATGGGATTTTACTCTCTTTTGCATCAGTTTCTTCCTTCTGTTGTAGAGTTTGTTTATGGCAGGGGACCACCAGATTGTCTTCCTTTTTTGGAGGATAGCATTTGGTTCTGTTTGGGATAGCACGATCCATGCACTTGTGTAAGTGCTTATAGAGTGCATCTGTGTAGGATTCAGCAGTCGTAACTATATTGTCCATCTGCATGGGTGTCAAGACGTATCCTTCTGCCTGTAAAATCTATCAAATAGATTATTCATAAAAAAGGAGAGTGGGCATTGAAGATGACAAAAACACTTATCAAAAGGACTTCTAAAGGTGCAGAGGACAACCTCTAAAGAGAGTAAATCACTGCCATATACTAAGTATCTGGGTTAAGGGACTGATCCCAATGTTGGTGATTGCCACTAAGCAAAATTTTAAATTTTTAATTTAAATTTTTTTCTGATTGTCTCAGAAACTTTATAGTTCTAAGGTTTAGAATGGTTAGACCTGACTAAACTGTGTAGAGTGCAAAATATACATACCTGATAGAAATTCACTACTAAAAATAACATTTTCATGGTTTATAAGTGGCAATAGTTAAACAAGTGTCCCTTTTTGAAGTTTTAAGGGAAGATTTTTGAGTATATTTTAAGTGATAGCTAGCTGGGTGGTGTCTGGGCAAATTTATGACGTCTGAGCACAAAATATTGAATTCTGGCCACTCTGCTATATATACACACACATACATGTTTGAAGTTTGAACTAAATTTATCTGCTAGCAAATTGCCTATGTCCAGGAATTTAAAATCATTTACTATTATTCTGTGCAGTGCTGTAAATTGGTTCTGAGGTTTCTAACATAGTTAAAGAAGGTTTTCTGGTTACCCTTCACCTAGTTGGTTATTTTTTTACCTCATATCTGGCTTTCATTGATTTGATCAGGGTAACAAGCTCCCTATTAAGTTTAGCAAGAGTGTCTTTAGCATCTTGAGAGTTAAATTTATTTTTGCAGGCAATATGCTTTCTTTTATTACAGAGCCTGTTTATATTTGGGTTCGACTAAATGAAAGTATTCATAAATGTGGCTTTCTATTTACTTCAGATAGATGTGTTTATGCAGCTATTTACATGTGCATAGGATTTGACAGTAAAGGATTCCACATAATTCAGGCCATCGCTTACTTTTAGTAGATTAACCTTAGCATAATCTCTGAAAACAGAGGTATTGGAAGATGCTTTTGGCTTCAGTCTTCTAATGAATGTGACTGATTTGTGGTCCAGTTTAACCAGGGAGGACGTGGCAGTTGGTGGACACCAAAGTTGTCCAATATTGTTAAGGACCAAGTCCAGGATTTTCTCTCTCTTGTTTGGGTACAGACTAACTGCTCCAGATATTCTGTATGGATGAAATCCAGAACTGTCTGGGAATACATACTCATGGATATACAAGTTTATCAGTTAATGGAGGAGTGGTTGATTGAAGTCTCCTAGAATAATGGTGTTGGCTTAATGCATAGGGGCACCATATTAGTTAGGTAGGAGATATGGACTGATGGGGTACATAGAGGGGACCTATAGTTAGGTATGACACAGTAAGGAGTTTTGTTAATGCCAAGTTGGATGCAGAGGAATTCCACGTCATTATCTCACCTAGCAAGTCTGGAGATTAATTGTTCTTTAAGAATATGTAGACACCATCACCTTTTCATCTTGGGTGATAGGCCTGAACTTGTGGCAGGTATTGAGATCCTGCATTAATGGAATGCTGTCATCAGTCTTGAACTAGGTCTCTGTGATGATGCATATATAGAGGTTTTCCAGGGGAAGCAGTGCTTGTAAGGAGTGGACTTTTTAGCTTAGACTCTGAAAAGGAAATTGGTTATTTTCTAATTCATGTAGCTATAAAATTCAGTATAAAAACTGTAAAAGTTTCTGAATGCAAACACACTATTTATTAAAGCAGCATCATGGTAGGGAGTACTTCAGTACAGAGAGATTCAACTATATACATAGCCATGAGTTCCTTTATACCTTTCTGTCAAAAACAAACACACACCATGGTCACACAGAGTTTACAGTTGTTGTAACTTTGAAAAAATCTATTTATGTATTTCTTGCACTAAGAAGTTGAGGTGTGTGTGTGTGTGTGTGTGTGTGTGTGTGTGTGTGTGTGTGTGTGTGTGTGTGTGTGTGTGTGTGTGTGTGTGTGTGTGACAGTCAGAGAGAGAGAAATGCCCTAGTTAGATCTAACAGATGGAATTTATTTTCAAGTGCATTTTCAAGGAATTGTGAGCTTCAAGGGAAGCAAAGGTTACTGCTGCTCATGCTAAGTCTGCTTAAAATGTGCAACTGTTTTGTTTAGAAAATGGTATCATTATTGTGCTACAGAATTTTAAAGCAATGTTAGCACAGCAGGTAGCATACTTGCATCTTGATGCAAAGGGCTGTAGGTTCTATTCATACAGCATGTACATTTGTATTTTAAGGGGGTATGGTACTGCAGTTCTTAATATGTCCTCCTTTGGATGAGACACCTAATAACTATGAACCTATTTTTCAGCTTGCCACCCATTCCCTATTGCAATATACTAACGTACCATTTATTTTAATGTAGCACAGGCAATTTATTCAAGGGCAACAGGCACTGAATTTGTAAATGAAACACTGAAATATAAAGTTTTCTAGCAACAACCTCTGGTTTCAGATCTCTTTAATGTGGAATTATTCAGATGACGTTTACTTCTGCAGAGATCCTGCATATTGATTGATATTGGTGGATTGCATGACAAGTTTGAGTGGCCCTTTACGGTTGAAATGTTTTGAATTGGGCAGGTTGTCATTACTGGTTCATATGATTTTTTCATTGCTTAAAGGAAAAATGTTCAGAACTATAAATTTAAAACACACTCTAACAAGTGGTGCTGTGTTATACAAGGGATATAATTCAATTATTATATAGTATAATTAATACAGTCAGGAAGGTGAATCAAAGAACGTTTGCATGGTTCTAAAAATGTGTGCAAGGAGCTTATGATTTGAAAACAGCCCAAAGGTAAACTTAACCTGCCACTGGCCAGATGCATTTTCTTTGAATGTGGGTTTCAATGCTGTTTCACTGAATGTGGGTTTCAAAGGTAAAGTTTTAATGCTAAGTCTGTTTTCATTGTGAGACTATTGCTTTGTTTAGGTTTAGTAAATGTCTATCAGTGTTTGTACTATAAAATTTGAAATAAAAGTTGTAAATAAAATCCAAATATCTGGAATCACTGTAGAAGTAAAGCATAAAACACTATGCACACTGAGAGATTTGAACAGTGTCTATGACAAATGGGGAGAAATAGCCAAGTAATAGGACACTGGAATGGTTGCCGTGGGTGGGGGGTGGGGCTGCGTGCGTGGAGGGGGTGGGGCTATGTGGGGGGCAGGGGGTGGGGCTGTGTGGGAAGAGGGGGTGGGGCTTTGGGTTTGCACCCCCCTGCAAAAACTCCTGCAGGCTCCCTTGCCTATATGATTAATAAATATGTATTAGCATTATTGTTATTACTACTAGGGATAATAGAAAGGGTAATAAAACCTGTTCCCAGAAAGGAACAAAAGCGGGTGTTCTTTTCAAGACTGTTCCTAGTGCTCAGAAAGGAAGAGTCAAGGAGACCCATTCTGGACTATTTACATTTCACTACTTTCCTCAAATTGCCCAAATTGAGAATGCTGATATTACAAGACCTGCTACCACTCCTGTTTCCTTTGGCCCTGATGGTCACTCTGGATCTCAAGGATTTATTTATTTATTTACATTTGTCTTTGCATTGCCATTCACAAAGACCACATGTGATTCCTCAGGGTTGAGGTACAGGGCTCTAACTTTGGATTGGCTATTGCAGTCAGAGGTTTCATAAAGTGTTAGGCTATAGTAATAGCTTATTACAGAATAAAGGGCATTCACATCTGCCCTTATATGGATGAGTGTAGCATTCCAGCACTGTTACAGGAGGTACATGATAGGATCCTCCATTTCACCATGGACTACTTCTAAAGTCTTATGTTTTCCTTCAATATTGCCAAGTCAGTCTTTACCTCTTCACAGCAAAAAGGTGTGTAGGTGCATAAACAACCAAAATGAAAAAGGAATGCACCCAAAGGACTGCAGGATATTTCTTTTAATAAAATAATGAAATAGTACACAGTACATCAATGTTAAGCGCTTTCATCAAAAATTTTGACTTCATCAGAACAACCACACAATTTCAAACCTAACATTAAATAATTTCCACTAGATATGCAATAAGTTAAATTGCCAATAAATCAATTAAGTAAAATACTGTTTTCTTAAAAAAAATCTCAATATTCCCACTTCCTGTTAACAAACTGTTGAGCATACCTCCAACAAATAAAACATATAAAATGCATACTGTATTCCCAAAGTATGCAAATCTGTATTATTAAACACTACTTCTGCATTGAATTTAAATATGTAAACATAAATGTAAACATAAATATTTTATTTTTTAAGTACTACTAAACTACTATATATATATATATATATATATATATATATATATATATATATATATATATATACATACATACATACATAGATGCATATGTATGTGTGTGTATGTATACTATCTTGTAAGTTTAGGAAATTAATTTTGTGGCAAGTGGCAAATTGAGTAGTTGTAAATCAAATCCCCCTAGTCCTATAGAATAATGTATTTCCCACATCACACAACTCAAACCATTATATTCTTTGTTTATCCATGCAGCCTGTTTATATTTTACAACTATTACTAGAATAGTTTCACACTGACTTCAGATTGCCTCGTTTTGCAGTGAATAGGGCTTTAGGTAGTTTTTGTAGGTTTTTATAACTGAAATATCTTACAGGTAGCTTTGTAGTCTAGAAGATGTTTTTGAATGTATTTTAGAAATTTTATCCAATGCATTTATAATTGTGTTTTAATGTATTTTTGTAGTTTTATGAGGACTGCATTAAAATGTGCTAGTTTTCTAGTTTAGCTATATTCTTAGTTAATGTATTTTAGTTAGATGGCTAAAATGGCATTTGTTTTGAAAGCAATCCTGTTTTCTGATTAATTTTTGTGATTAGTGTTTTGTACTTTATTTACTTATTTGTTTTTAGAAAAATTAATTTCACGTTTATGGTTAGATATATATGTAGGTGGTGCTGTGCATGAATGGAGGGAAGAACTGCAGAACTCTTCAAATATGGAACAGCTTCCTTTCTATGAAATGACATTGTGATTAGATTGCAGAGAGTCACCGTCCAGAATCCCAATTTCATGCTACTGTTTGTGTGTTCTTCATTTTCAGCTTTAAGATCAGTTAATTTTAAGTGTTTTTCCTTGGCAATATCTACTGAACAGGAGCTGTAAGAATCCAGCTGGCCCATATATAATAAGTTCTGCATAGCTTAGTTCATCAGTTTTATTCTTTGAAAATCACCTAATAGGTGTATACTAGGCTAATGTCCACTGGGGCCTTTACAAGATAAGCCACACAACCCAGTCCATTTGGGTCCCCTTGCAACATGTGCATCTACATTTAAGGGTTATTTAGTTAGGAGATGTATGTTAGATAGGGGCTACTAAAAAGTTATGTGGGGTATATTAATTAGGGAATGTTTACTGTTGGCATCTGTCTATAGGCAATATTACGGCCAGTCTAGAGATGAATTTACAATTTCCCATCCATTGTTAGTTAGCAAATGTTCACTGTTGGCCTCTGTCTATATGTGACATGGAGGCCAGCCCCAGGATGAATTTACAATTTCCCATCCAATGGTCAAGATTACATTTGAATAGGGTTAGGGATAGACTCTGCTTCATATGCCTGTTCCAGTGCATAAGGATCCTCTGAGAAGTATATCTTTCTCACCAACATGTTCTGTTTATGTCACAAGCAATGTTTAAATCCCTGGATCTATGTTTCTGGTGCTGCTGTTTTGTGAATATGCAAAAGCTCCATCAGAGCTGGGTCAAAGGATTCCTTACATACTAAGCACAGTTTCTCTCTCAACAACCTGTAGGAGACAAGGTATAGAGAGAGGGCTCTAAGGTGATCTCTACAGGAGAATGTGTTAATATACTGGATTCTCTTGGTTGATGGACCTCTGTGGGCATTCCAACGGTTGCATATGCCTAGTCAGGTACATACCAAAAGGAGCGCTGTACTCTATGATGGGTCTGATAAGGGCCGAGTAAAGTGGCACTATAACTTCCTTGGACATGGATGCCATAGTCTAACTTATAAGTTGGGTGACATAGAATGATTTTCTTACCACCTTGGCTACTTGTTGATCAAACACCAGATTACAGTCTGCATATGTTCCTGGATCACTAACTACCAGGACAAATCTTAGGGGGTATCCTGGATTGACATTTTCCCAAAAGGCACTATAACGCACTTCTTATCATTGAGCTTTAATCAGTGGCTTTGGTGGCTTTGGCACCAGTCATGTGTCTATGTTAGACCTTCTTGCATAATGTTGGTATCCTGGGGGAATTTATGATAGTTCCCAATTTGCGGTTGTGTGTGAACTTGGTGAGCCAGAGACCCTTGACATTACCCTTGACTTCCAAGGAGTTCTGTGGTATTCCGCTGGTGACCTGCCTCTTGGTAGAGGTGGTCTGACCATTCCTGACTTCATGGGTGCTACCTGTGAGCCAGCTGGCAGTCCATCCTAGTTCAGTAGGTTTGTCTTCAATACCTGAGTGGGGTTTTGTATCAAATGCCTTAGCCAAATTTTGGTAGGAGGTATGCATCATTTTGACATCATCCATTGCCTTAGTTATGTTCTCAAATAAAGTCTACCAGGTTGAGTAGGAATGACCTTCCTCTGACAAACACAAACTGGGATGGGTCTAGTAGGTGGAGGTTGCTAATGTCTTTGTTGATCATGTCCATGATAATTCATTCCATGGCTTTGCATATTAGACTAGCAAGACTAATAGGACTGTAGTTTCGGTCGGTTGATGGTCCTCCCTTGTGACAAGGGGTAACTGTTGCCATCCTCCATTGTCTTTGTACATAACCTGTTTTGAGGCTGTAGTTCCAAAATGGCTCAAGTGGTCCTGACAGATCATGTTTCAGACTGTTTAGGAGATAGGCAGAGATATTGTTGGACCCCATTGAGGCTGTCTTTTTGGCCTTATCAAGCACTACTATAACCTTCGACCTGCTAATGGTTGTGCGGTGGTTATGATGGTAGGGATTTCCTGTTGGGGGGGGGGGGTAGCAGGATGGGAGTTGGGGATGAAGTCTAAGTTGAATTTGTCAGCAGCAAGGTTTGCTATGTCACTGCTCAGTGAAGGTGGTACCATTTGCTACCAGTTCAGTACGCTGCTGCGATTTACCTTTGAGGTTTTGGACATAACTTTAGAATACCTTGTAGTTCTATTTAGCCTGAGAGGCTATCTTAACCTCGTAATTGGCATTGTTGGATTTAATTAGTTTCCTGTCTAGTTTAACTAATTAGTCAGCTGTTGTCATTATGAAAGTTGTCATGACTTTTTTCATTTTGTTATATACCCTGTTAAGATTAATTGAACCTACAAAACCTTAACTCTTATAATTTTGATTTATACTCTACACCACCTGCAGCTTGTAGAATTTTGTCTTACAAGAATTCAGGCCATGACACTCGAGTTAAAAGAAGGACCACCATATTCATAAACAAAGTGTGCACTAACTCAAAAAACTTGTGTGTAGCACTCTATGTTAACTATTTGCTCATGTCACTAGCATGATTCATAAGCATAGTTCATGTTAACAATATGACAACATAACAATTTTATGAATTGTATGTTGCATGTAATAGTTCCACGGATGAAGGAAGTACATTCTATGTTTTATATAAAACTACTGGCATCTAATCTGCTTTCTGCTTATTTTTCATACATTCAAAATGTCTCCACACATCATGTCACTTCACCTATGTCTTTTAATGCACGCAGTCTCAGTTATTCACTCATTCATTTTCTAGATAGGTAGGTGGTCTGAAAATCATTTTCAACCATGACCCAGGCACAAGGCAAATGTCAGAAAACATGAGCAAAGATAAATAATGCAGTTGCAAGCTGTGACTTAAACACCAGCAGGATAAAAGAATGATACTAGTGCAGACACAGTCTCACATTTCAAATACTGGGTTAAATCTCGAAAAGACAAACATTCCTGCTAAGTGAACTAAGATGATATAGAATCCATCATTCCTGAAGGCATGATATTTCCATACATTTTAACTGCCTTACCTCCTTTCACTTCTGAAAAAAAAAACTGTCACATAAATATGCATTCTTCCCAAGCTATTTTGCCTTTAGGCACATTCCTTTTTTGACCATGGTGTGTGTGTGTGTGTGTGTGTGTGTGTGTGTGTGTGTGTGTGTGTGTGTGTGTGTGTGTGTGTGTGTGTGTGTGTGCGTGCGTAAGTTGGATTAATCAATGCTTGAATAACTACATGGAAAACTGTATAGAAACTGTTCAGTACTTTATTTACGCAGTTAAAAATTATTTTTTCCTTTCAGGATATATGGCAATGTGAACTTCTCTCATTGAACATCAGAGATTGTATGGATTACCCATTGTGAAACAGGCTTTACTCGTAAATGTCATTTCCTGAGTAATCCTGATTTTGAAAAAAAGAGGACTTGCTCCACCTTTTGTAAGTGCAATTAGACTTTTCAGGTCTCTCCAGCTTTAAGAAAAAAAAAAAAGTTGTACATATAAGCAACTATAGCCTACAAATTCACAGCTTGAACAATTTACGCAAGCAGTATGAGAAAGCCCCACAACTCTGATAACCTGAAACCTTGCAATACAAAATTCTGTTAGCTGCAGGTGTTATACAGTATAAATCAAAACGGTAAGACCTAGGGTTTCAAAGGTTTAACTAGGCAAGTTTCAAAGAATAAAAATGACGAACAAGTAGTAAACTGGTCTAAACAACATTTAACAGTTCAGGAGAGCTTCGTGCTTGTTTCCTGTAAGTTTAAAGTAGAATAGAGAGTAAAGACTTCTAAACTCTTTTTAACAAATGGAAAAGCAGCCACTTCAGTAAACTGTTGGAAAGGTGTTCGACTGAATCCCATTTTTTTCTCCTCATAACACGGAACTATTGGTTACTTATTTATTTTGGGAGTCACATATGTGTCATACAAGTGATGCCATGAATTAGTTCTCCATGTAACAGCTATGTGATGCTTTCCAAAAATGAAAGGCAAATCACTTGCTTGTCTAGAAATCACTTTAGTTGGACTACATAAGTACAACTGTTGCTAGTCTGAATTTCTACACATTGGAAAGTTTGGCATCTGCTTTCTAAAGCTACCATCCATCAAAGGAATCTTGTTTCTGACTTCAAAAAGAGGAGAGAGTAGTGCTCCAGTGATGTGTTGGGCCCTTTTGGAGTCAAAATCTTTATGACTGCTATACCATTATCAGACAATGTCTGGGATCCAAATTTGCCAGTGGTGGAAATCTGATAGTATATACAGAAAACTTACAGAAAACTTACAGAAAGTTTATCAGATTACTTGCATCAGTGGGCTGATATTGATCAGGTACATTTCAACACTAGTAAATGTAATGGGGGTATTCAAACAAACAATTACCCATATGACGTAAACAACCTTCTGGCAGGATGCAATGAGTTTAGAGATTTACAAACCACCATTACATGGTGGCACTATTCTAAGGAGATGATTTAGCATAATTAATACTATACTAAAAATCAATCCCATCTAGATGAAAGGATGCTCTTATTTCACTTTATACAGCCCTAGGTAGATTCATCGTGGAGTATGAAACTTTTTGTTTGTATATTTCCAGTGATATTATCAGGATGGAAAAAGTTCAGACATATTATTCGAAACAAATAGTAAATGCTGGGACTTAGATATAAGGAAGGTCCTTGATATGCTCCAGATTAATCAGAAGAGATCTTATGTTGGCTTCTAACTGCTCCAAGAAACCCATTTATTTTAACTATTGATTTCTCTTCTGTTAATATCAGTAAAGAAGCAATCATTACTCCATCAGGAATGATATAGAGATCACAGGAAAAGAAACTTTCAGTGTAGGTTTGCAAGGACATGGATCATTTGCTTTTAACAGTTAAGGATTCTGCATCTCTTAGTTCCTTTAAACATCGTATTGGTGCTTTTTACAGAGGAAGTTTTCATGATGTATTCTACTCGGACTATGGCTACTGGTGATTTTATATGAGGTCCTATGCTGTCATACCATCACTGCAATACTGTAGCATTGTAACAAGAAGACTTTAGCCAGAAATAAAAATGTTTAAACCTTTTTAAAGTTGACATTAGTCCTCTTCACCCTGTTCACCATTTCTTAGTCAAAAGTTGTGGAAATGTTAAACACTGTGTTAAGGAATACTCATCAAAAAACGATAAAACATGTACAATCTCCAGTGAAAATCTTTAAAAAAAGTACATGAGCTTTTCATCTGGGAGTTATAGAAAACCAAGATTAATGCATTGAGTGAGGCTGCTTTGTCTGTTGCTGCTCATAGGTTCATAGTAGTTTATTAGGCTAATGGCCTTAGGGCCTTTACAAGCTTAGCCATGTTATACCCATGTTCCCTAATTTATCTGGGTTAGATGGTCATTATTCGCAGAGTGAGTCTATGATCAGCACAAACTGCCTCTCTCCATGAGGGACATAGGTGCCGCCCCTGGATGAATTTACAGTCTCCCATCCAATTGTCTAGGTTGTGCTTGAATATGATTATTGAGGAGCTCTGCTTCACGAGAACTGGGAGTTTATTCCAAAGGAGTGGCAATCCCTGGGATACATATCTGCTGGAACAGAGATAAATACCCCACCGTCCATAGTGAAGTTAATTGTATTCTCCTGTCCTGATTACTCATGTCACTGTCTCAGTAGTAGATAACCGAAGCAAAAGAAATATTTGGGCAAATTGGTGGTATAAAAAAAACTCTGTAAAACTAATTTAACTAATTCAAATAGGCACAAACTGGATAAATTATAAAAAGTGTTGTGATCTCCCATGCAATGGCTCTAGCTCAGTGGATCTGGTGTTACTAAAAGGTCACTCATCCATGCAACCAAGTAACCAATGATACACTGACCACATATTCAGTATTAATAGCCTTAGATCTGAAATGAGAGACTCTCTAGACTGCCATATTCAATGTAAGAGTGCTGTGATATATAAACAAACAGAGAAGTACCCATTCTTAATTTGTCTACAAGCTAACTATGATAATATAGGAACAGGCAGTCAAATGAATCTGTCTTTTCAGCTATTTACATTCTAGGACATCAGAACACTGTCAGATAGTAAAATCTCAGACATTTCAGTTTCAAATGAAGAATGGACACAGTATCTTTAGCAATGTAATACAACATTTGAATTATACAAGAGTGGATCTGTCTGCCTTTCATTTAAACCACCAGTTCCCATTTAACTTCATAGGTTCATAGGAATATACCAGGCTAATGACCACCAGGGCCTTTATAAGCCTAGACATGTAACCCAGCCCAATTGTGTCCCTATGTATCATGGGCGTTTATTAGGAGGGGTATGACAGTTATGATGTTTCTAGAAGTTATGTGGGTAGTATATTAGTTTGGGCATCACTGTCTACCTCTGTCTATCAGAGTCATGGGGCCAGACCTGGACTGAAGTTCCAATTTCACATCTAGGCATGGTGACTAATGCATTTTTTTTTTTTATAAGTTGGAGTTGGTATCGAATGTATGCCTTTCTTTCAACCTTTCTAATGCCAAGTTTGCTTCTGAAGGTGAAAAATTAAAATGCATGTCTCTTTCTAATACCTTCTTGCTGGCAACAAATTACATGGTTCACTCTTCTAAAACAAATGTCAGTGGCTCAGCCGATGACCTTGCCTCTTTAGAGCAATTTATTTACTTGTTTATTCATTTATATGATTTGATATAGCGTTGTCGCCTCACAGTAAGACGTTGTCCTGTTCGATTCTCAGCTAGACCGTCTTCTGTGTGGAGACATGCATGAATGGGCGTACCTTCATTGAAAGTTGTGGATCAGGGCCAGCAACTCAGCACATAAAAATCTACTGCCAATCATTAGCAGACCGGAGTTCCGCTGTGGCGACCCCTAACCGGGAAAAGCCGAAAGACACAAACAAACATGATTTGATAACTGGGTTATAAGCTGGTCAAAGGAAACTTTTCAACCACAACCTAAACCACAAGACAAAAGAAGCAGTTTAATAAAACACAACACTGGTTTATAATATTTACAACAGAGACAGCAGTAGTGAGAATATTTACAACAGCAGTGGGATGCTTCTAGGTAGAATATTGACCCTGGGTAGCTTCATTTAATTAGATCATATCATACTTTAACCTTCTATGAATGCTTGCAGCAACTCCTTTCTATACTCTTAATTAATGTGCGCTTACTGTACTAGCCACTGATGAATGTAACCAAATGACTGAACAAAATGTCCTTTCAACTGTATTGTTTATTATAACACACTATGCTCCTTATAGTATATTTAATTTTTGCTCCTTTCTTGGCCTTGAAACTGTACCTTATTAACTGTTTGACTCTGTACTGTACTTTATTAACATGTGTATTGAATTTACTGTATTTGCTGTAATAATCTTTGTGGAGCTTTTCTACCCAGGCCTCTGATGAAAATGGGATCTATGCCCAGACGGTATTTTCTGGTAAACAAATATCAAATAAATAAATAATAAATGTTATAAATAAAGCCGCTTTAAAATGTGTTTTACCTTTTCTAAACGTCTTGTACATTTGCTGGTAGGCAAAGTACAACTAGTTTTGGAGTATATTATCTTATGTGGAAGTATACACAGGATTTACAGTACTGGGAAAAACATTTGAGTCCAAGGTTTTAAACAACACCGCAGTGATTGTGTATTATTCAACAGTTTCACAGATAGTAGTATTTTAGAGACTATTTGGTTAAAACAACCTGTTGGAGATTAGTATTGTTTGGTTTAGTTCATTATCTCTGGACAAGCAAATGATCTGGCAGCTAAGATTTGGCCATTTCGGATGAAAATTTGGTTTTCTAGGTTTGAACATCTGATATTTAGTAAGATGCTATTTTTAGTAAAAGCATATTACTCATAGCTTGTTGATATCAACTCAGCTCTTCAGTGTAGTTTTCAGGTCTGCATTAACATTTTTGGACATTTTATTCAGAAAAGTCCTTGTTCTGACACCATATCACAATGCACATCTAAATTTACTCCACCATCTCTGTTGGCAATAAAAATAATGTCAGGAAACTGCAGTATCTAAAGTAAAACAGTAACTGTAATGCCACACAAAATGGCAGTTCAGCAAGAAGATTGTTAACAGCTTGATCTTTCATCAAGAATTCTATATAGCTACCAAGCTAGACTCTAAGAATTATGAGATACCTGACTCTTTAAAGTTATAGTACTGCATTGGGTACTTCCTTATTATAGTGGCCCTGACAAAACACAAAATGGCCTATAAAGAAGTATCCATTATCATGTCTGTTAATCTACATTTGCACTTGTTCGCTTGTAGTGTATTACATAATGCAGGATTTCTTTGGTTTACATTTCATTAAGCCACGATAATTGACAACTAACCTTGAAAATCACATGTTTTAATGATGTACAACAGAAAGAAAGGTAAGGCCTCTATAATAAGGAAGTAAGCCCGGATGGTTCAGGCGCCTAGGCAGCAAGACATTTCCCCTGTGGTACATTTGACTGGGACAAATGGCTGAAATGACATTCAGCTGCAGAGAAATATGGCTGTTTGCAAATTCCCTGTGGGCAAAGAGAAGAATGTGTTGCCATACCTACAACTTCAATAACCAAATGCAAAGGGGGAAAACAATGTCCATGGTCCCCAAGGGAACATGAGACAGCAGGCAATATGGCAGGCATAAGCAGCAGGCTGGCCAGAAGGCATGTCAGTGGCAGTAAAAATGCAGTGCACAATGGGCAGTACCTTATAATCCGTGTGTGTGGACCACTACCCTCTTCACAGTGTCTAAGGAACATTACCTAAAATGCATACTGGAGCGTAAATGTGGCTACAGAACCAGGCAGGATTTATTGCATGCTGTAGCACACTTCTAAATGACTTAGTTACACAAGTATGTACTGTACACTAAGCATAACAATCATTACTTCTGCCTCCATGCATTTGGTTATTAAAGCTGTGGGCATGTCAGTATGTAAATTCCCTGTGGGCAAAGAGAAGCACAAACAGCCATATTTCTCTGCAGCTGAATGTCACTTCAGCCATGTGTCCCCAGCCAAAATGTACCACAGGGAAATGTCTCACTGCCTGGTCGCCTGAATCCAAGCCCGGAAATATCATGGCTTAATGAAATGTAAACCAAATAAGTCCTGCAGTATGTAATACACTCCAAGCAAACAAGTGCAAATGCAGATCAACGGACACGATAATGTAATGTATTAATTAAATATAAAGCAAAGAAATCCTGCAGTCTGGAATACACTAATTTCGAGCAACTGCAAGCACAGATCATCTTACATACAGCAGGAGTTCTTTAAAGTATACATCACTGAATCATGTGATTTTACATTGAAGTAATGTCATGGAGTAAAGCAAATGACAGTGTGTTACATACTGGCCAAATTGCTGAAATGATACTGCCCTATGAATTGTGATTGTCAATGTTAATGTAGCAAGAACGTGAAGCAGCTTAATAAAATATGGCACTTTCTTATTTACCCTGTTCAAAGCAACAGAAGACCAAATAACAGGATCATTGCTGCTGGAGTGGCCATAACTTCTTTTGTATCACATACAGATTTTATGAGGTTTGGTCTGCTTATTATATAGTTATATAGTTACTCATACTGTGTGCTGTGTTACATTTTTCCTTGAATAGCCAGTTGGTAGGAGATTTATAACGTGTGTTGTTTGAAGATTAATTGTTATGCTCACCTTGATCTGCTTTTGCTTACTTTGATTTACACATTCAGGACTCCTTTTTAACCGTGCCCAAAAATTTGTTTGCCAGTTTTTGGGCACTAGAAAAGAATAAAGTGTGTGTGTGTGTGTGTGTGTGTGTGTGTGTGTGTGTGTGTGTGTGTGTGTGTGTGTGTGTGTGTGTGTGTGTGTTACACTGTATTTTACAGCTGGGTTCCCCCTAATATCCATTGGGTGAGACTACAGCCAGTCACCTCAGGGAATCCTGGCAGGTTAATTTTTTTTCAAGCCACAGGACTGACTTATGTCTACAGTTAATTCCTAACATTCAAGTAGTTCTTATATTTATGATCCTGTTATTCAAACATTAAGTGGTATGCTGCCTGCATTCACACAACTGAACTTTGTCGTATCCAAATATACTCTAATTTTTTTTTTTGCCAATTATGTTTTTCCACCATTACTTTTCACTCAGAATTAGGTTCTATCTAGGCTAGTTGCCTGTGAATAAATATTGTTTGCCCATTTTGCTTAGAGGCTGTAAATTATACAAATGTTTAATTCAATGTTCTAATTAAAAAGAGCACCAGATTTAGAAAGGATTGTATCTTACTGAGGAGTGCGAGCCTCAGGCACCTCAAATATTCCACAAATTTTGTAATGGAATTAGCATTTAAATGGCTTGGAACACTCATACTGTGGCCTGTATAAGTGCAGGTTATGGATTTTACTTGTATTGGGTGGTGGATAGGAGGGGTAAGGAAGTGGAAGATAGGATTGGTGAGGTAGAGTACCACAGTTTGGGAAGAGATGGAGGGAAAAGATGGAGGCAGTAAGAAGAGGAAATAAGGGGAAAGTAAACAGGAAAGTATGCAACTTGATGTGCTGTGGTTTATGAAAGAGAGTACAGTTTTTGTAACAAAGGATGATGGGACAGCAATACCTGGTAATGGGCTGTACCACTGTGAGTTCTAGTGCATCCAGGGAAGAGCAGTACATTGATAAGAGTAGAGTAAGTGGGAAGGAGAGTTTTACAAACTGAGAGGAGATGGGCTAGGGATTGAAGGTTTTGTGGGGTTGTTACTCAAGGTGTTGGTAAAGGGTATAACTTTAACAGAGTATGGAGGGGACTGGGGCACCTAAGTGTCTAATAAACACCTGTACATTAGTTCAGAGCTGAGCGGAAGCTTCAACCATAAGAACAGATGAAAGCCTAACCTCTGGCATAGCTAGACCACAAGGAAACAGCTATGGACAGGAAACAATGTAAGAAGGAAAAGTAGCTGATGTCTCCACTAATTTTATTTGTGCGGAGTGGCTTAGTAGTCCTACTTATGTGGATGATGGAAAGGGAAGTAGAAAGAGTTTTCCAGAGCAGTTAAGATGTTTGGAGCTATCAGTATGCATAATGACGCACTGTTTTATGTGTGAAACCACTGACAGCAGCAGCTAATGGTGTGTGTTGGGATGGGTGTGTTCAGAAGTCCAAACAAAGAAGAAGGTGTATCCATTTGAAATATGTACTGCATTGATTCAGTAAGATGAAAGAAACAGTAAGGGAGGGAGTGGCAGAACAACATAGGAACTACCTGCTCCCATTTACAAAGGAATGAAATGGAAATTATTGTTTTATTTCAGATGTGGTGCTGAAAATCACTTGACAGATGGAAGAAGTCATTTCCAGAAGCAATTGTAAGTAAGCTGTGTGTAACATCTGTGAATTAAAGACTTAATAATATGGTACAGTCTGGACATCTCTTGTTCAAGCATGAATGCAGCTGAGGGTGTCCCTGTCTAAATTTAATTGAATGATGGGAATGGGTGTGGATGGTAGCCAAAAGTACAAGTTGTGTGTAACAGTATGATCAAACGGTTAAGTAGAACACCTTAGGCTAGCATGTATTTGAAGTTACAGTGCACCTTGAGGTTACTGTCTCCTTTTTTAAGCTGATAAGTTAATATATCTGTAAAACTTAACACTTGGCAAAAACAGATTTGACAAACTCTGTATGTGTGGCAGCTGTAGCTCAAAGGATGTAGTCAGTGTTCCAGATTAAACAGTAAACAATGTAATAAAGCACCCGCAGATAAAAAAAAAAGCACACTAATATATATATATATATATATATATATATATATATATGTGTGTGTGTGTGTGTGTGTGTGTGCTTGTGTGTATATATATATATATATATATATATATATATATATATATATATATATATATATATATACAGCACTACTGCCAACTTGCATAATGTTGACACCAAATGATAGACATTATGTAGATTGGCACAATTCTATGCATGCACTGAGACTGAATCTTAGCACATGGAAAAACTTTTAAAAAAAGAAAACATTGTTTTTTTTTCATCATCGCATCCCTCCCCCCACACACCCTGCTAACTAACTCCAAGATCACACAGTTCTTAAGGAAAGGGCAAATTTGCTAACCTCGAGAATTGTCTGATCTGCTACTTTCATACCCCTCAACCTGGAAACATCAAACATCTGGACAAGGGCCATGAAAAATAGGTACAAATTTGTACGCTGATTAACGTAAAATGTGCATACATAATTATGTAACCCTGCCCACTCCGATGGAATTGTGGGATACCAACTTTCAAATGCAATCTGAAGAACAGACAACCAAAATATGGCACCAGAGTCCCCCTGCAGCCATTCCAATGTCCCATTACCTGGCTATTTCACCCCATTTACCATAAACACTATGTGCATACTGCTTTACTTCTACAATAATTATTTGGATTTTATTTTTACATTTTATAGCACAACAATGCACAAACACTAATAGGCATCTGGTAAACAAAGTAATGCTGTCTCACAATGAAAATAGACCTGGCATTAAAACTTCTCTGGCCTTGAAACTCACATTCATTGAAACAGCATTGAAACCCACACCACATCCAAAGAAAATGCATTTGGCCAGTGGTAGATAAAGATTACATTTGGGCTGTTTTCAAATCATAGGCCTCTTGCACACAAAACAAGAAACATACATGTGTTCGTTGATAGACCTTCCTGACTTTTTAAAATTATATTCCTTGTATAATACAGCACACTTGTTAGACTTAGAGAGCATTTTGATTTTTTTATCGTTTGAACATTTTTCCAGTAGGCAATGAAATAACACGCATGAACCAATAATGACAAAACTGCCCAATTCAGAATATTTCCATCATAAAAGTCTACTTCCACATACACTATAAATATACGTATATATATATATATATATATATATATATATATATATATATATATATATATATATATGTATACACAGAATGACAGCAGTGTAAGCCATAGGCACCTTACACAGCTTCTTGCACTTACTTTCAATTTCAGTTTTTTTTTTTTTTTGGGGGGGGGGACAAAAGGCCAAAAACCAGGGACACATTTTAAACATTGCTTGTATAATTTTGGAAAGTTGCTAGAATAAAGTGTTGTGTTACCACCATGCACTTCACTGCCAAGTCTTGAACCCAGGACCATGTGCCCTACAGTCAGAGCAATATACCACTATGCCAGATCAGCAGTTTCCTGAAAAATAGGAAGACTGAAACTTAAATGGCTATCATTTAGTGAATTAAATTCTCACTCTCACCATAGCTTTCAACCTCTTAGCACAAAAAACCTGGACAAAGCCAATAATGGGGGAATACAGAATTCAGTTCTCACTTCTCACCATAGCTCTCAACATGTTAGCACAAAAAAACCTGGACAAAGTCAATAATGGGGGAATACAGCCCCAAAATAGGGAACATTTTCAAATACTGATCTTATAAACTTAGAAAATTGTTGGAATAAAAGGTTTTGTGTTATCATTTATTTTCTGAAGAATATGAAGTCTGAAATTCAAATACCTGTCATTATTTAGTGAAGTTAATCCTTCAGTGATTTGCCACAAAAATCCTGAAAAACCACAGATTTTATGAGGAAAAGAACAAAAATATGAGGCATAAATAAACAAGTGGTGGTGGCTAGGGACTTTAGGCTCTTTTTACTTGTACCCAAGGTACAGGGTTTGAGCGTGATTACCTTTAGCCCCTAGGTGTATTCACCTGGGGATTTACACACACACACACACATGCACACACACACACACACACACACACACACACACACACACACACACACACCCCTTAAGCTCTGCCATTCCAGAGGAAATACCTTAAGCTAGTGTACCCAGCCATTCCAGATAAAGACGACTGCTACAATACCTGAAATTAAATCTTGCCACACAAATGAATCTCCTCATTACCTTAAGCTCTGCAGTACCCATGCAACAATTGTTTCCTCATTACCTTAAGCTCTGCAGTACCCACGCAGCAGTTGTTTCCTTCCGATATCTGCAATGAAATCTCATGCTCCAGCCTTTCAAACAGTGAAGCATTCCCGCTTGCAGATCCATTCAAATAGGATAGCTGGAAATGCATGCACATGAGTCCTTGAACTCAATTCCGACAGGCTGATGGAGCTGACATCATCCTGCATGGGATGACATCAGCTCTGCATGCATGTGAGTCCTTGAGCTCATTTCTGACAGGCTGATGGAGCTGACATCATCACGCACGTGATGGCATCAGCTCAAAAAGCGAACACATTTTTTAAAAGAAAGCTGGGAAAAAAATCGGAAATGAAGGGGTGCCACTTGGGAATTGTGGCACCTCATTATTTGGACCCCAAAACTCAGTAAAAAACGAGTTATTTGGTATGGTTTGGAGGTATGGCTACTTTTGTTGACAGGTGTTGACCATCTGTTTAGATAGGTGCCACTACCTTTGTCAAATGTTACTTGGTCAATATCTGTTTAGTTGACACAATTTGGTTGACTAGATAGTCGACAGGTGTGCAAGATCAGCAAACCCTGGGTAGGAGAGTATTCCCTTTCCTCTGGGATTGTGTGATTTTGAAGTTAGAATGTATAATTAGCAGGAGGGTGTAGGGGTGCAGGTGTTTTTTTTTCTTTAAATTTTTGTATGCCCCAATATTAATGCTCATCACATGTGTCGTAGCATGATGCATGTCGACATAAATGCTATTCGACCAAGTTAATTAAATACACACACACAAACATACACACATACACACTCGCACATATATGTAAATACTTGCCTAATCTCAGTGTTCACAAGATAAGTTGAAAAGCTTGTGAAAGAGTACGGTATTCACAGACCATTGAAACATAAATCAGAAGGACTATTCAGCCCTGTTTCAATCTGATTGCCACAGAAACTCTAAGGTATTCATTTTAGGTAAAAGGGCTTTTGTTCAGCTAAAACTTTAGATGCATGCCCAAAGCAGTGCATGTTTGACATGTATTTATGCACAGTCAGCAAGCAGAGAGAACCTTAAAAAATAATGTGCTACACAATAAAATGATACCTACAAGAAACTATACCAATGACTTCTGTATTATCTACATGTGCATTTCAATACTGGCTAATAATTAAGCACATTCTGATAAAGGGTGTAGTGCAAATAACAGAAGACCAGGAACCAAATAGAAAATGCACCAAACAAGCCTGTATACGAACTCCGTTTATTGCATTAAAAACACACCAAAATTAAGCATTCTGATATAGGTTTAGCATATCTGACAAAATGCAGTACTGTGAATCTGAAATACTATCAAACCACCAGTAAAATGCATAATTAATAAGCAACTGCTTATACGTTAAAATTATTTTACTTAAAATGTATCCTGCTGTTGAGCACAAGTAGCATGACAAAATGTTGCACAAAGAACAGTCATAAATTACAATAAAATGACATGTAGACCACAGCTTTTTGTTATTATAGAAGAATTATACACAAGTTTTATATTAAGGAGAAAATCATGGTGTATATGATGTATGAAAGAAATGTTACACCCGTTAAAAAAAAACACTAATATAATAATGGTTTATACATCTCAAGTATGTGTTTTTGATATGTTAATGCACTGTCTGTAACAAGCCCACTAAATACTATTGATCACAAACCCACTTGCTAGCAAAAATACAAAATGTGAGAACCTAATTTTGTACAAAAACTGACAATCATTTTGATCACTGGCCAGAATTTAATGAAAAAAATGAGCTTCCATCAGTAATTTCAGTGCAGCAGAAAATCTTTCCTGAGGCAAGTCATACATTTCTGCTTACCTGGATCACTAACCAATCAAGTTTTATAATCAGCAAGGAAAAGAAGCAGTGTGCATTTCCAAACACAGAGAGGACTTTCATATGTACCCCCCACCAAAAAAAAAAAAAAGACATGACAGCTCATATCTAGAGACCCAGTTTATATCAATAAAAGTGATATTTATCACCTCTGCTTCTGCATCAATTTCTGGAAGTCAGGTTATTAAAGTTCCATTTCACAGCTTTATCTGTATGCCAGACATGTGTCATCTATGTTCAGTTCACAGAATCAGTAGTTCTATATGACATTGACCATATTACTTTTACTGGAACACTTGATTGTAGTCTCATAAAACTCATTTTTGGCATCACAGTGTATTCTTAATACAATGTTCAAACAAATTTGGGATAACTCTTGTTGAATCACTCTTCTAAACTAGTGGCCATCAAAAGTTAAAGACTGCCTTTATCTTTCTTTTTGCATGAAGTACTCGGTTGGTTTATTCTGAAACATTTCAAATTGCTTTATTTGCAGTTAGGGAATCTATTTTATTTTCGTCCCATTGGGAGTGTAAATCATGATTTTATTGCCATCTAGTGGGTGAACTTGAGTCTTTACAAAGGCAAGAGACATTTTTTTTCACAGTTAATATAATGCAGTGTGCCTTCATACGGGCTTAAATACAACCTATTAAACTGTATTGGCTTTACAAAGAGATTGTGAATCTACAGATTATGTGTACTTCATATATTCTAAAGATATAGATGCTGTATATGTTGGGACATGGCTATGTTCCAGGCATGGCAGAAAAAAGACAGCCTGTACTGGACTGATGAGTAGGCCTGCCAGCCAAGCTAATCCACCACAACACAGATCCTGCCATGGTGTTATGTGTTTATTATATTTCACTTTTAATGCACTATCCTTCAGCCCCTTTAAAAACATGGCCATGACCCCAGTCCTACCTTATGCCAATATAAAGCTGGGCACAAAACATTACATGGACTGACAAAAATTATATGTTTAAAATTGTACCAAGTATGGCAAATCTGTTGCATAACATGATAAGTAACTGGAATGAATACTTCAATGTGGAAATTTCTATGTCAAATGGCATTGGTTCTATATACAGCAATAAAAATGATAAAGTAAACAAATGTGCAAAGTGTGGTGTTTATTACTGGACTGAATACAATTTATTGAAAGTATGTATCTATAAAAAATCATTTAAGCTGGGCTTCACTACAGTTATACTTTGCAAAATTATAAAAAGTATTAGTGAAAGTCATTCTTCCACCAAAAGCTTAAAATAACCCACTAGAATTGTAATAGTATTAATAGCGAGATCTTAGAATTAGTTTGCATTCTCATTCCACCATTTGAGCCTTCTCTCATTCAGGACTTGCATTTTTCTTGAGATTCTTTCCAAGGAGATTATTTATCTAACTGTTCATTTTTTGAAGTTACATTTTACTTAGTTCATGATTTACCACTGTGCTTATTTTACTTATTTTAGGTTGACTTCTTTTTCACGAAGTTTAAACAGTCATTGTAAAGGCTGATAATGTGCAAATGTTTTGGTTTTATAAATTTACTTATGTTTTATGTCCTTTTTTTATTAAAACTAATTTCAGACTCGGTTTCTCTTTCTTAGCTTGTCAGCTATTCTTGACCTGATATTTTATATCATATCCACATTGATTTCACCATCTTATTCTTTTATTTCTCACTGCATGTGCATATAGTTAACTAAAGCATCCAGACTCAATATTTACGTGTGTGTGACTAGAAACAGGCACGGCTAAAAAATTCAATTTCTTTTCTCAGATTGACCAATAAATGTATTTTATTTTACAGGAAAACATTATTTTCTCTTTGGAACTATTGTTGTTATAGTTGTACAGTACATATATATATATATATATATATATATATATATATATATATATAGTTCGATGTCGGTCTTCTGCGCTGTCGACGAAGTCAGGTAGAACCATATATATATATATATATATATTGCACTGCTGATGGCATAGAGGGATAAAGCCCTGGTGTGACAGCCAGAGCCCAGAGGATATCCTGAAGCTCTGCACTGAGCCCAGCCCTTACAGAGAAAAGTCTGGAGGTGTGAAGAAGGCTGGCAGACCTGGTGATGGATGTGGGGCACTGGGGTAGGGTGCCATAGGATGAAACGTGTGAAAAAATAAATAAATAAATAATAAACAGCCATACATTATACCTGCTTAAAACTGTCATGCCTGAGAACTTGGTTTATTGTGACTAACCTAGTAGAAGCAACAAAAACATAGTGCAGGACAATCGTAGGCCATTGTTTGTTACACTGATAAACAACTATAAGTAACTGATGTCTGACAGGTATCTTGTTTAAATGTGCACACTTTAAGGTACAAATGAAATATATATGAAATATAGTCATCAGGCAGCATGTTTCCCTTTTAATTCTCTTTTAACTATAGCTCTTAAGTGCAATATTTGTTAATTGCATAATAGTGTGGTTGTCCTCTTTTCAGATGCTAAAAGAGCAACACAGAGGGTGTGGCAAAAAGGATGACATCTCTGTAAGGTTTTCAACATTTACTGCCAAAAAAAATCTACATCTGTTTGATGAAGAACAAGATAATCATTAAATTGTTCATGACATAATTTTCATGAAGCAGTTCCCATACTGGAATGCTGCTCAGAACAAGTGAGGATTGTAGTGGGATGCATCTTTTTTCCATTGAAATATTTCTATAGTTCCCTTTGAAACAGGCAGACAAGTATCTGAAGTTAAGTTTCCAGGACAATTCTACATTGATAGCAAGAATGACAGAGGAGCACTTTCGGGACTGTTCACTTTGTGATTACCTTGATGTGAAAGGATTTAGACCCCTGAACTATGTCAAGGTGATCATGTGGGATGGCTCTGAAAGTTCCTATTTAACAATTATTTTTCTTTGTGAGAGCTATATCAAAGTAATGATAGGTGTTGTATAGAACTGCTCCATTGAGAAGTACTGTACATAATTTCCCTTTCTGTGATGTAAGTTAGCTGTCTGGAGTTGAAGTCATACTGTTCTCTTGATTAAAACGACAATGCCATCTACCATACATCCCATCTTATCTTTGTGATGGATGTCATAGCTAGACATAAGAAATGGCCATAAAACTTAGTATATTTTTTACTGAAATTTGAAAGTTAATAATGTCCTGTAGTCTGGTACATTACACCATAATGTTGTACTTAACACCAACATAGCGTTGGACTTAACACCAACGTGTTTTACAATATCATTTCCAAATGTTCTTTTTGATTGTATTAACATGTGCTAATGACACTCACCCAGTTTTACAAAAGCTAAGTCATAATCAAACAATAATGACAGATATGGTAAACAAGTAAATGCATTTTTTTGCTCAGGAAATTCCATTTTTGTGTACACCAGTGTGCAACACTCTGTCCACTAAAGTGAGTTTGCATCTACCATAAAAACTGAGACAATGGTATATTACTTAAATGCTAGAAAAGAAAGATGACACCATAAAAAATGCATAATGTCCCACTCATTCACCCAGACTTCATGGTAAGTACTTAAGTGCAATGCTGAATATTGCCTTTGGTGGAATGCATGTGCAAGCATGCAGAGGGCCTGTAGTAACATCTCAGTCTCCTTGATTCTGAGATTTTCCAGCCATTAAATCTCTCACGGGCACATAATAAGGTAAGTACACATTGGGTTACACACAGCACTTAGTGTATGTGCTTGGATATCTGTGGATCTTTCATGTGTCTGTATGCTGCCCCTTCCCCATGTGGAGGCCACTTACTTGTCCCCTGTTGTGCTGTGATGATTCCCCCCTTCATACACAATTTGCAGCAAAGGGTATGTTATCATGGCATCCCTTTCTGCAGCAGCATACTGAATGCCTGCATTCCTCTGTGCACCCTGTTTTCCCCTCCAAAATGAATTTCCATGCCTCACTCTGTATACAGAGTGACATCATGCTCTGTGAAGCATATATTTTACTTATTTATCTATTTATCATTTGTTAACTGGGTAAATTGGCAGATCAGAGGACCTTTTTCAGCCATGATCCATGCCACATAGGCAAATATACCATGCAGTTTAAAAAAGTATAGGATAGAAAATTTAGACAACAACATCACATAGAAATACACATTTATAAATGCAAAAAATATTACACACACACACACACACACACAAACACACACACACACACACACTATATATATATATATATATATATATATATATATATATATATATATATATATATATATATATACACACACATGAATTAACTTTATAATCTCAAAATACTGAAATATCGAATTTCAGCATCATGAGACTATAAAGCCGAAAAACAAAACATCGAAACCTCAAAAGCGCGAAATTCAAAATCGCGAACATAAACACACCATACACCACACAACACATACACCACCCTCTCCACACTACAAAAAAAAAAAAAAACATACACAAACACAATAATACAAATACACAAACCTACCCCACATATAAGTGGAGTGGCAAGCTCCCCTGCACCACCCATGTGGGGGACTGCGCCTCCCACACCCCCGCTACTTATATATACTAACTCTGTGGTCACACCAAACAGAATAACACAGTAAACTCACCACTGTACACTCTACAGTCCCCTCACACACACACACACATCACATATATACAAACACCACCACTTTCAACACTTACACACTCATACTCTTACCTACCTACCCTAACCCACACCTAAAACAGCCGAACACACTCACATACACTCAAATCCCTACCTAAAACCCTTAAAAATATATTCACTTACCTTAATCTCCAGTCATATCCACACACCACAATGTACATTAGGAACACAGTACATCCCACATCACGTAGCGCACCACCACAACTCCATATTCAACATTTCCGGATTCGCAGTTATGAAGTTTTGCTATTTTGGAAGTTCGGCTTTATAGTCTCGAAATACTGAAATTCAATATTTCAGTATTTTGAGATTTTATATTCACTTTATAATCTCGAAATACTGAAACATCGAATTTCAGTATGTCGAGACTATAAAGCCGAATCTAAACAACACCGAAACTCCAAAACTGCAAAATTTAAAATCGCGAAGTTCAACACATCACATACCACACTATACAAACACCAAACTACCCACACTACAAAAAAAAAACCACACACACACAAACAAAACACCTACACTACAACTAAGCAGGAGGGCAAGCCCCCTTGCACCCCCCAACTTATATATTCTAACTCTGAGATCACATGAAACAGAAAAAGACAGCAAACTCACAACCAGACATTCTACACTCCCTCGCACACACAGATCACATATATACAAACACCACCATATTCAAAATTTAAACACTCATACGTTTACCTGCCTACCCTAACCCACACGTACAACTTACAAACACGCTCACATACACTCATATACCTACCCAAAACCTTATAAATTAGGCACTTACCTTATTTTACACCTAAATCAACACACTAAACCGGAAACCATCCACACAACACATTCCACGTCACGTACCGTTAAAGCATAACCACAAATATGAAATATTCGGATTTGCGGTTATGCACTTTTGCCATTCTGAACATTCGACTTTATTGTCTCGAAATACTGAAATTCGATATTTCAGTATTTCAAGATTATAAAGTGAACCTATATATATATATATATATATATATATATATATATATATATCTACACACACACACACACACACACACACACACACACACACACACACTGGCAATAACCACATTTTTCCCATTTTTATAATGACACAGAAATCTTTGCATTATGAATCATAGGTAAAGAAAATGTATAGATTAAATAGTGATGCATGGTGAAATAAAGAGGAGTTACCCTGTGTCTCTCTGAAGCAGTTACATTTATTTTCTATTATTAGATGGGGACACTTCCTCTGCTTATTATGTAGAAGACTGCAGCTCTCATAATGATGTCAATTGCTGTTCTGGATATGGAGTTATGTAAGGTCCAGTGTTTTTCACAATTGCCAAGAGTGCTAAGTACAAGTATTATCTTTTTCAGTGTTAACTCAATATCACTTATTGCTAAAAGTGATTTGTTTGTAGTCATAAAGGCTAAAAATGGAGACCAAACAAATCAAACCCAAGATTATAAAGGACAGAGGTGTAGCTAGGGCAGAGAGAAAGGAGTGGTTGCCCTGTTTACAAGATGTTAGAGGACGTGATCATCCACGGTTACAGGAGTGCAGTTCCAGCATTCAGAAATTAATACTGAGACTTCATTTTCCATCAGGACTGAATAGTAGTGTGTGGTAATGTAACTGTGCAAGCACCAAGACACTTTTTTTGTCTTCAGCTCAAATTTGAGGGCAGAGAGAAGTTCTTCTTTCAAAGATGAAGTATGTGCCATTCTGGGAATGACACCAAATACCCTAGCTATGGTTCTGATAAAGGATGTTCCCACCTGGTAAAACATCTGTCAAGCACTTACATGCACAGACAGTATTGTCTACATACTGACAACACAATAAAATACTTTTCTGTTACAGTACCTATAAAATTTAAAGAAGCAAAATAACTACAAGACAAGAAAACTGCATACAACAATGAAAATGCTAATTTTCCACATAAACAGCAGACTGGGAGGTCTAACATTATATAACATGCTCACACACAAACACTCACAGAATACAACTCAACTGTCCCTAATGTTTTGGTAGGTGGCTAATTTTGGCTCCAAATTTTGTTCTGTCCCTGCTAAAACTTGACCTTTTTTCAGAAAAGGTAGTAGATGCATCACTGTTTACTTGTAATTATTTTAGTTAATGGACTTCTCTTACCTCAGGAAATACCTGTTAATCACATTTATTTTCTACTTTCTAAGTTAATAGCACAAGTATTTAAAAAGTACCCTTAATCTGGAGCTTTCTCTTCTATTTTTTTGGGGCTTTGTCTCATACTCTGGCAATAAAAGGTTGATATTAAATACACACACGGTCACATACACACACACACACACACACACACACACACACACACACACACACACACACACACACACACACACACACACGCACACACAGTTTCAGAGAATAACATATACATCCAATGCCACCTCCTAGCGCAATTTATTAAAAGGCTCTTAATGAATCAGGTTAAGAGATTGAAACTGGAAGGGGCACAATTTATGAATGAAAATTGGAATGTACCCTAAAAAAAGCTGTACAGTTGATAGGATGCATGTCTGCACTTAGAAGAAACAAAATTACAGTTGCTAATTATGAGACAGCAGGCTTAATAAGTACTGTGTTAAATACTATTGGATACCTGAGAAAAATCTACTATGCAATATAATTTAATGAGTATACCATATGAACTTTACAAACTGAGACTCTATCTCCTTCAAATGCAATGTTTTATGTTCTGCCCTGTTAACCTTTCATCAAAATGCTGTGCAAAATGACGTGGACACTGGAAATACATAGTAGAGAGCACTGTCTGAGAACATTGACCATGCAGGTGTTAATTAAAATGAAATTATATTTTCCACTTCACTGAACAATGTAAAAAATGAAAAGCACTGCAGTCAGAGCTACTGAAGCTCAGAAAAGAAATCATAACACCACAACAAAAGAAGGCAAAAAAATCTTGAAATGAGGGGGCAGGTCAGGGTTTGAGATGAAACAAAATTATGTTAGAGGAAGGGGTATGGCCAGAGGAAAAGCCTTTCAAAGATTTTTCAGTTCAGTACCCGCACCCCCATCCCCTCATGTAAACTGTGCTGGACAAACAAAAGACTGGGTCACTCTCAAGGTATGGATTTACAGGATTACTGCCGCATTCCGAAGGAAGATAAACCCTTTTGGAATGCTGTAGCTTATAGTAATCATCTGCGAAGCCCACAGTGATGCCTTTGAGTTATTTAAAATGCATGCAACTGCTTAAACTGCCCAAGTCTCCCACTGTTCATGGTGCTGAGCAATCTTTGAAAGGTAATAATGCATTGTGATCACTATGTCACCAGAAATTAGGAGTGTGCTCTAGTTAAAATAAACATAATCTTATTATTTTTTAATACAAAAATGTGGACAAAAGTACCAAGCAAGTGACTAGGTACAGTATGCAATTTGTTAGAAGCAGCAGGTAACAACATAACCAGTTTCAGACTACAGTAGAAGGAAACTATAATCATACACAGTTCTTTAACAAACTGAAAAGCGACAACCAAATCATGCCAATAGGATCAAAATAACTCTAATAAATAATTAAAGGATATTGTCTTCAGAGTAGACTAAGACTTCATCAGGAATGCATTGATACATTTTATATAGCCCTGCTTAAACAAGGAGACTGGAGGAAGGGGGTTCTTTTCTTGACCCTTAGGAGTGGACATCTATATAAATCGTACAAGCCAGCATATTTTATTTGGCTAGCATTTCTTCTGTGCAGTCATTTAGAATTGCACTGCTGCTTTGCACAAACAAAGTAATATGGTACAACATATAGCTTTAGTTTACACCAAATTTCAGAACAATTTACCTTATTATGGTAAGATCATTATATTCAGTACAATACTGAACTGTAGTTAGATGATTCAAAATACTTTTGCTAGTTAATGATGTTCTTTCAGCCATGTCACAGAATCATACTTTTACTTCAAGTGCAACCACTTTGTAAGCTTCATTTTGAAGCTCATCAGTGGGATGGATCAGTCCATGTGAATGAGGCTTGCAGGTTTGCAGAGTTACACTGGGAGGCTTGTGTAGCTGGGTTCCAAAGCTGGTAATCTGAGCTCCACTGGTTTACTAAGATTTATTGATCTTGGTACCAACCTAGAATAAAACAGATAATGGAGCTGCTGCTACAGCTTCCGAGAAAGCAGGTTTTAGTGAGCATTCCTAGCAGAATGGGAAAGGTAACAATATAGATAAGACAAAATTATAGTAAAGACAGTGCAGATGATAACAGCAGCAGGACATATTCTGATGTAACTGCCTGGTATTTGTAAATCTTAGTCATCGCTAGCTTCCCTATCAATGTGATTGGTGAGTCCATCACTGTGATCTGTCAGAGTTAGATAAGTATGTTAAATTTAAGAAATATTGTTAACTAGCACTGAATGAGGAGGACCTGGATGCAGGATAAAAATAAGTGTCTTTTGCATGATCCAGCATGGAAAAAGACATCACTTTCTAAAGTGTATAAAATTAAAAAAAAGAGTCAACAAAATGAAATGCATTGCAACGATGTCATGAAAATTAGTTGTTTGTGGGATCAATTTGTGTTGTGAATGTGAGGAGAGTAAATAGTGTGGAAGAAAAAACAGTATAGAAAATGTGTGACTAGAGAATCAGTTGAAAATCTCAGAAAGAAAACTCAAGATTTATAAATAATGCATGGTTTTAGCAGAGATTGGAGCAGAATGTAATTTTGTGTTTGCTCAAAAGTTCAAAACAGTGAAATCTTAAAGAAATAAACTGAAGCCACCAGTATCAAAATTGCTTACCTACTCTGGTCATCACATAAAACTACTGGGTCAGACTTGCATATACTCTTATGAGATTTCCTGGTATGACGCAGCATTTGATTTTTTTTAACAAAGCAAACTTTATTTAGTCTAATAAAAACTTTAAAAATTAAAATTTGAAACAATAACTACTTAACATTTAACTTCTCGTTCCCAACTTGTTTAATCTTTCTTCATTTTAACATAATGCAATTATTGCATCATTGGACAAAACTCTCTTCCACATCTGAACAAGAGTACACATCTTTGTTTCTAATTGCAAAGACTGCCTTCCATGGTGGGCAGTATAGAGAAATAATGGATCTTTCAGGGGTGGAGACCCTCTTACACTTCATCTCATAGATGGCCTGAAGTTTCTTCCAGACTTGCTCTCAAGAAAAATTAGCCTTCAATCTGGAAATAAAGCATTCTTAGTTAACATTAATTATTAGAGTAATATTTTTTACTCTTAAAAGAATAATGAATGAAAAATAAATCCAAATTTAAACAGTTCCTTTTTTCCTCTTCTTCATTCAGAATTCTTGCATAAAATGCTCAGTACCTTCTGTATCATTCATCTCAAACTATTTCCAAGTCATCTCCTTGAACTGGTCTCATACTATCTTGTTCCATGTTTTAATCCAAATTCTTTCAGCCACATCAATCCTCTTCTCATCTCCCTCATCCTTTTTATTTTTTTTAACAGCTTCTTCTCCTTGGGAGTTGCATTCCAGTATGGCTCTAACTGCTTCCTGTGTCTCTACAAATACTTTATAGTAATTTAAAGGGAAAAAAAACGTCCAGACATCACTGAGAATAACGAGTGTCTCTATCTTCTTCACCCTGTACTCCCTAGTGGTCATCATAAACTTTGCCTTGTGTTTTTCCTGCATGAAAAGAATAGCCATGGTTTAAATGTCATCTCCCATTTCATATATTTCCCTTGTGTCCATAACTAAGGTAAGATGTGGTCTTTAAGGCTATATGTCACAATATATGCCTTGTTTGCCTTCTATTTCCAACATATACAGTTGATGAACCTGTTCCGCTTTAATCTACATTGCATGTAGTTCAGCCCAACTCACTAATTTATCCTGTACATCAAAACATTGTCTAGGCCACCAGCTTTCACTTGTACACTTATGATTCAAAATGTCTTCCTACTGCCTATCTCCACCTACTTTTCTTTCACTGTTTCTCATTTTAATTTATATTTTCTCTTCACAACTCCTTGATGATACCAGCACATAAAATCACACATTTGCCTACATACTCTGTTCTGTCAGCTGTGTGTTGTCTCTCCTAATTTCACTTTGAAATGCTTACATCAGCCAAGGAAATTACTGGAACGAGATGTGGAATAGTAGTGGTGTATAGGGAAAATAGTTTGAAATGGTTAAGCCTCCAGTAATAGATGCTTCAACGGTGAAATTACTTTGAGTGTTATGTTACAAGTAGATGACAACCAGAATGAAAATCGTACAAAAAGATAAAGCAATCATTTATCGATCTAGACCTTTAAAGAACACCAGAAAATGTATGCTCAAGTACAAGTTACATGGTAGAACATGAGGTTGTAAACATTTCCAAGAATATATTTTTGTGAAAAAGTTATTGATAGAAACAGACCATTAGCGTGCCACTAAAATAGGCCATGCATACTATTTTATGGATGTGACAAACAAGTCACTTATTTTATAGCCGACTTTTTCATTTTCCTTAATTTGCTATTTTTGTCTTACCTGAGATGCTCTTCAACATGAAAGTACACCTCATACAGTGACGGCTCGTGATATCGGACTGCAGGACTGCACCCCCCCCCCCAGCTGTGAACCATAATGGTACAGTCCTGCAGTCCTCCAAATCTTCCATACAAAGTTAATCCGGACTGCTGCCTTACCAGTCCGGATTCAGGAAGAAGGAAGCAGAATGCTGATTCCCCAGAAGTTTATGTGGTGCTAACTGCATCGGACTTCAGAGTCAGCAGTCTTGGACCGCAAAACCAGGAGTGTACATTCTGGCGCTAATGTGAGCTTCTTGCTGTGGATTAGCTTGTTGCAATGATGGGAAAGCTGCTGCAGGAAGATTTGGATTAGCTTGTTGCAGTTTACTGTTTGTTCACAAACACAGGGAAAGCTGCTGCAGAAAGTGTGTGTGTGTGTGTGTGTGTGTGTGTGTGTGTGTGTGTGTGTGTGTGTGTGTGTGTGTGTGTGTGTGTGTGTGTGTGTGTGTGTAATGCCCCACACAGTGAATACTGGTGGCTATAGAGAACTCAGGATACCTGCTGGTGCTTGAACCCTGTACCATTGCTGAGCCTGAATTCCCTACCCACCGCCGTTTGTGAAATGTTTGGAGATTTTTGCCTCATATCTTATTCTGTTCTGTTCCTTGTAAAATCTGTGGTTTCTGAGTGTTTAATCCCTTAAATAGTTGATGGTGCAGTGGCAGCATTGTTGCCTCATAGCTAGAGGTTCTCTGGTTTGATTCTTGGCTGGGGTGCCTTCTTTGTGGAGTCTGCATGTTCTCTCTGTGTTTGTGTAGGTTTGCTCTGGTGTCCTACCATGTTACAAAGACATGTGTCTGCAGTATTTCTCCCTGGGCATCTGCTGAAAATTGGCTTTTGTTCCAAGTCAGACTTTTCTGGTTAATAAATGTTAAATAAAACTGACAGGCATTTGAATTTCAGACTTCATATTCTTCAGAAAGTACATAGTAACACAAAACCTTTTATTCTAGCAATTTTCTAAGTTTATAAGATGAATATTTGAAATTTGTCCCTATTTTTGGGACTGTATTCCCCCATTATTGGTTTTGTCCAGGTTTTTTGTGCTACGGTTGAGAACTATGGTGAGAACTGAATTCACTGAATATGTTTGAGGGCTGTATTCCCCCATTACTGGCTTTGTCCAGGTGTTTTGTGCTAAGAGGTTGACAGCTATGGTGAGAACTGAATTCACTAAAAGGTAGCCATTTAAGTTTCGGTCTTCCTCTCTTTCACAAAACAGCTGATTTGGCATAGTGGTATGTTGCTCTGACTGTTTTGCACAGCATCCTGGGTTCAAGACGTGGCAGTGAAATGTATGGTGGTAACACAGCATTTTATTCTAGCAACTTTTCAAGATTATACAAGCAATGCTTTAAAATGTGTCCCTGGCTTTTGGGCTTTTGTCCCTCCCCAATACATTTTGGCTTGTTCCAGATTTCTTGTGCTGCAAAGTTGACAGATACAACTGAGTGTCGAGTAGATTTTACAAGGAGCTGAGAGCTGCAGTGGAAGAGAAGTTTAGTGCTGCTTATGCTGATTCTGCTTGCATTGTTAATAGCACAACAGGTAGCGTACTTGCTTTTGATGCAGAAGGCTTGTGGGTTCTACTCCCACAGTATGTAGATGCATTGCTAATATTGTACTGTGTTGCAAATGGGGTGGATGCTGCCATCTTGAGAATGTCCTCTTTGGTGAAGATACCTAGTAACTATGAACCCGTCTGTTATTTGCCATCCATTCCCTATTGTAATGTCACTAGCTAATTTTTTTTAATATAATATAGGCAATTTATTCCTCAAGGGCAACAGGCAATTTGTAGATGAAACAATGAAATATAAAGTTATTTGCTAGCAGCAACCTCTTCATTAGTTACAGATCTTTTTAATGTGGAATTATTTAGATGACTTTTACTTCTGCAGAGATTGTGCATATTTACTGATACTGGTGGATTGTAGAAGTTTGAGTAGACTTTTATGATGGAAATGTTTTCATTTGGAGAGTTTTGTCATTATTAGTTTTGTTTTATTTTTTACTGGAAAAAATGTTCAAAACATTACATTTAAAACACCTTCTAATAACTGTACTATATTATACAAGGAATATAATTTAATACAATCAGGAAGGTACATCACAGAACACATGTGCAAGGGGCCTATCATTTGAAAATAGCCCAAAGTTAATCTTTATCTGCCACTAGCCAAATGTATTTTCTTTGAATGTGGGTTTCAATGCTGTTTCAATGAATGTGAGTTTCAAAGGCATAGACGTTTTAATGCTACGTCTGTTTTCATTATGAGACTGCATTGCTTTGTTTAGCAGATGTCTTAGTGTTTGTGCTGTAAAATGCAAAATAAAACTTTCAAATGAAGTCCAACTCATCATAGAAGTAAAGCAGTATGCACATTAGTGTTTATGGTAAATGGGGTGAAATAGCCAAGTAATGGGACATTGGAATGACTGCAGGGGGAGGCTCCATTCGACCAGGATTGTGAGAGGGGGAAGGGCGGCAAACTCAAAGACAGCCCTGGCTAAACTATACCTCTCAACTGTCCAGATTTTCACAGAATGAATAGATTTTTTTGCTTATTTTTGGTTTGTTCCTCATAAAACTTGTGGTTTTCTGGCAAATCATTTAGGTCACTAAACAATGACAGACATTGAGTTTCAGACTTCATAACCTTCATAAAATGCATGCTAAAGCAAGACCTGTTTATACAAGAGCAATTTTTAGTACTGTTTGTATGTTCCCCCAATATATTTGGCCTTGTCCAGATTTCCTGCATTAACAAGTTGAGAGGTACATGCAAATAAATTGCTTTATAGAATTAGGCATATCCAAACCTCTCAACTGTCCCCGATTTTGGCTCAAAATGTTGCTCGTCCCCTGATAATCCCTCCACAAAATGGCAATTTTGGAACTAAACGTGGAGGGTTTACAATTAATAAATAACTGTAATAATCAGAGTTATAGATTACTTTTATTTCAGAAATGCATGTAGATTCTTTTATTTTGTCAGCTGCTCAAGTTAGCAGTACTAATATTAAAAAAGTGCCCCCTCCCCTTTCGACAGGTTCCCAGCTGTATTGTGCGGCTATTTTATATTTTTGCATCACATTTCTGGTCCATTTTTCATAAAATTATGGTTTTCTGGCAAATTACTGGCAAATCATTAAAAATTGAAGTTAGAAAATAATGACAGACATTTGAATTTCCGATTTCATACCCTTCAGAAAATTCATACTAATGCAAGACCTACTATTCTATTATCTTTCTAAGTCTATAAGAGCAATATTTAAAAATTGTCCTTATTTTTGGGTCTTTGTCCCACTTCCATGTATGGCTTTGTCCAGATTTCTTGCTCTGAGGTTGAGAGGTATGACAAATGTGTCAGGGCCACCGCAATCAGCCAGAGACATTTCAAATTGTGACAAACTTGTTGCACCCCACTCCCCCATGTAGTGACTCTGGATGTGTCCAAGCAAGGCAGTGGAAGGGTGCAGAGTATCCCCCCATCCAAGGTAGACACAAGTACTACAGTGGCTTTTCATCTGTCCTTGATTTTGCAGAATGTTCTGGTTTCTGTCATATTTTTATACTGTTGATTTATGCTTATTATTATTCAGAAAGTGCCTGTTGCTCTGTGTTTAAGTAGCAATGCTTTAATGACCATCAGGTAAGCTTGTCTGAGATTGTAAGATCCAAGTAAGCTTTAATAAGCATACTGTTAAAGAACTGCCCAACATTGAAAGCCTTTCTGTTGTTGCCATGCAGATAATACTTACATAACTAGATAACGTATAAGCCTTGGGTATTGAAATGCATATGACAATATTTGTAATAAAGGACAGGATGAAGCTCATTATATTTGTTGGAAACGTACAGTCATCTTTGCAGGCTTTACCTGTAAACTAAACAGAATGCCAGTCTATCATGTGTGGTCCATAACCTGTGCAGTAACCCTTTAAGCAATGTATCTTGAGCTTGTTTCTTGTTTGCTTTTACTTTTTACTTTGATCATGTTTCCCCCATGAAACAAGTAGATAGTTGTTGTCAGGCAGCAAGGCAGCAGGTCTTTTTCGGATAAGAAACATTTTTACAAGTGGAGGCATCACAGTGATTGCTACTTTCAGCATGTTACTTGGTACTTTTATAAAGCTGAACATAAATTATAATTAGAACTGCAGTGCAAGAAGTGGTTTGAGTTGAGTGCTGCTTGTTTTTCTTGATTTTGACTGGCATTCCAGTAATGTATTTAAAAAGTAATTTATTTTTTCATGGCTCACAACCTTTCTGCTTCCATCTAGATAGTAACTAAGCTGTCATGCAGCCAATGCATTGAAATATTTTTTTCTTCTACACTTCATTTTGTCTTGATTGGACTCTCATAATGACAATTTGGCACCCAGGGCAGTGTATTTAACTAAAGTTACAGTTTTTGTGGTTTTGAGCATAGCTCCTCCCCTTTCTAGTTGGCCGTATCCCTTCCCACTGAACCCACCCATTCAGCTGTCTCCTGCATCCCCCCTTTGATTTGAAGTCACCAGCCGCCACTGACCTCATATATTCTTGCTTAATACTGGAATCTGCAGTTTCCTGTGTTTAAACATTAACAACTCAATGTAAAGCTCATGTCTCTGTTGTACAACCCAAGGTCATTTTAGTGGTCATAGCAGCACGTGACTAAGTGACTAACCTGCTTCTGCTCATCCTTGGACCCCTAAACAACAATGACTTATTGCATCAGCCTCTTATATTCCACAGCTGTAGTTCAGTTTCACAGTACAATACTTGCTTGCATGAGCTAATGAGAACTGTCAGCTAGATATTAAGCAGTGCACAACTGAATGTAATCATTTCACCAGTCTTAGTGTCTCCTCTCTGCATATTAGTCAGCTCGATATCCTTGCAGATTTATTAAGAGTTGAAGACAAAGAGCAGCTATTGATTGCTGTTTCTTGCCTTGTGTACTGAATTGCAGACTGCTAATTTAGAACTCCTGTCACCATTAATTTAACAGCCTTTTTCACATTTTGTTTCCCTTACTACTTGTGTAATATGCTATAGTTCTCTATGCCAAAGGACTCCATTTTCTTCATACATTTCTACATTTATTAAGCTATGGTACTGTTTTCTTATTTTAGCTAGGTTAATGTCCTTTTGCATGCGTCAGTGAACATATCTGGAACTTGACTGTTACTTGGCTGAGTACTTTTTTTCTTTAAGCATTTTAAGAAAGTGTGCAAAGCCTGTCTGCTTGCTGGTACCTATGCTTTTTATCTCACTGCGCGGCGCACACACATACACACACACACACACACACACTACTCTGCCTGTGTATTTCTGCATTTGAATCTCACAACAGGTCATTTTATTAACTTGCTTAAGTTTATACTTTCTCTTTCAGTTAGCCAGTAGGTAACATAACCAATTGCCCACACCCTTGTTTATTGGCCTACACTGAACCTGCCCAGACACTTTCTATTGGAAGTTCAATTTTTCCATAAGCTGGTGGGATATAGCATCATGGGTCCTGTTTGGATCTGGATACCTAGCAGCCTTCATTCATTCACAGCCTATTCAGTTACTAATGCTTACTGACTGCACTTTAGTGAAATGAGAAAACCCATTCTGGAAACCATCAGACCTATTTGGTGTAGCTGAGTGTATCCAGGGACAATACCATATGCCCCTCACATACCCATGTGGTACAGTAGATGGCAGAAGTAGGATTCAAGCCCCTGTAGTGCAAGCCTGATCCTTCATGTTTAGTGACAACTGTTGCTATCTGTCAAGCCCACTATCGCTACACAGATTCATGTAGTACAGTAGGCTAGGCTACCCTAAGTAAGACAGAAATGAAGAATTCTCAAGTATTTCTGTCTCTGTCATTTACCTGTGGTTCTTCTTTTGTCAATATCCAATGCCTTTCACTATATCTGGCTGGCACTTACTGTCCAGTTGAAGTCTGCAAGCTTCTTCTGCCTTCTGCCACTGATTATTTCGATTCTGCATTTTACATCACTATCCTTCTTTCTCATTAGAAATTGCTCTTGGATTGGAGAAATTTAAACTTTCGTGCCACATTTGGATTGATCCCTGCTACATACAGTACTAGCCTCAGCAAGAACTCAGTAATTTGACTGGAATCCTAAACATTACTGAGCATGAAATGAATATATTTTATTTCTCTCAGCATGTGTCTTTTCATCTTCCTAGATTTATTTGGCTTCTTGCTGTCCTAACCTATTATCCAGAAAAGTATTTCAGATCAACTGTCATCATTTTAATTAAATTATTCATCTATTCATGTTTGAAACTCCAACTGCATTCCTCTAGAACTTTCCCTTCACTTCCTCAGATATGCTACCTTTGCCTCCATTCATCCATCAATGTAGGACTCCCTGGACTCTATCCAATATCCATGGTTATTTCACTTCTTGATAGCCTGTTCTCAGTTTACTGCATGTCCCATACCTAGTAGTCATCTACTGTCAGGTCTTTCCTGAGTGCTTGACCTACGTGTTTCCTGCTATTCTCTCTCAGGCTACATGTAACTAGAACTCTGGAGCCAAATTATGGCCATACAACAGCACTGTAATTTTTATTCCACAAGACCCTTCAAAGACATGATACAAACTCATATAAAAAACAAATGTTTGGTGCCTGCCTGCATGTACATAAAGTAGTCTTCCAATATTCCAGTTCTTAAGACACTGGACTCAACACATTACCAAACATCTGCAACACATCATTTAAATAACATACAGTGGAGGCTTTAGGGCTGTCTTATCTGGCTATACCAGCTACCATCAGGACAAAGGAAGGCAACTTCAGATCTTTACAAAATGCTACTTTAACACATCATAACTAGCTGTTCCATTTTTGCAGGCTTCCACTGAGCCCTCTTCACCTCAGTAACCTCAGGGAATATTCCCCATTAATCTTAACAGTAATTTTAAAATTAATAAAATGCTTTAAGACAAACGGAAGCTTGCAGCCTTTATTTATGACAACTTTCTTAATATGAAATCCATCCCTTCAAACAGACTAATATAGTGTACATGTGTATGTGTGTGTGTGTGTGTGTGTGTGTGTGTGTGTGTGTGTGTGTGTGTGTGTGTGTGTGTGTGTGTGTGTGTGTGTGTGTTTCTGCATGGCTGTGTATGTTTCTGAGTCTGCATTTTCTGAATCTTAAATTTAAGGCCAACATACCACAGGTATATTCTGCCTTATTTCTAGCCTACTCTTATCTTTCTATTCTGGGTTCAGTTACATAATATAGCAATAACCCATGACTGGGTGTGGGTAATGCTGGATTTACCCATGGGTGGTGTGGTTTGGTCATGAGGGCGAAGCTCGAGTAGCCAAACAAAGACAACCATGGATAAATCCAGCATTACCCACACCCAGAAGTGGGTTATTGCTATTATACAATGACATTATTTAAGAAAAAAAAAATTACTTTTCTTAAATAATGGCATTGTATAATGCCTCCTTGCTACCCTTCTGCAGCTGTCCGATATTCTGTGGCAGTTCTGATGTACTGCGCATACATATGCTTATGCAGTACATCAGAGCTGTGGGCAAAAGCAACGGAGAAAGCAAGATCTCCGTTGATTTTTACAAACCGTCTCGCTATGTTAAACCCATTTAACATAGTGAGACTGTTTTGTAAAAAGCAACGGAGAAAGCAAGATCTCTGTTGCTTTTTACAAAGTGTCTCGCTATGTTAAAGGAGTTTAACATAGCGAGACACCTTTAAAAAAATCAACGGAGATAGGAAGATCTCTGTTACTTTTTTTAAAGCTGTCAGTGTATAAAAAGCAAAGGAGATCTTGCGTTCTCAGTTGCTTTAAAAAAAGAGTTATACTAATGGAAAAATTCCAGGCAACCGGACCTTTTTCCATTAGTATAACTCTGATTTACAACGTGCACGCTGACCAAACAGCGTGCACGTTTTAGAATATTAATGGGGGGTCATTGTATAATGAGTAGTAATATTATTGTTTGTTTTTCTATTTGTTGGCTTTGAGAATATGACTGAGCAGAGCACGTTTTCAGTAGAAGATCTCTAGACAGCAATAACAGTAGAGGTACAAAATATCCATGCAGGAATATCATTACAGTAATAGTGTAGAAATAGCACAGCTATGCAAAAGAAAATTATCATAAGTTTCATTTCATTTTTCTAATGAAATATAGCAGGAACAATAATACGCAGAATATCTTAATATGCTTTACAGAAAACAGCAGTTGTTGCTGTTTGGTCAATGTAGTGTATAAGTTGCACTTAGAATATATTTCTAAGGGTCTACTTTAAAACATTGAAATTTCATAACGTTGAATTTCATAACATTGAGACCATAACATTGAAAACCCACAACATCGAAAACTCAGAACACTGAAAGTGTGCTTCATAACATTGAAAACTACAACGCACATGTAAATAAGATACCCTCCTCCTATAATAACACCTAACTAACAAACACACTTTCTACTACATTTCTGCAGGGGTGCAAGCCCCCCTGCACCCCCCATACCCCCATAAATTAAACATACCAACTCCGAGATCACACTACAGTGGAAAAAAGTTAATTTCCTAACCTCATTGTATCACAATCACCTTTAGGTGTTAGAGCCATCACCACTTTCTTCCAGGATGTTGGCACTTCTCCTCCTTTTAAAATACTGTTAAACAAAACCTTCCAGGTCTTTAGCATTTACTTCCCTCCTAACTTCAAAACTTCCACAGGAATGCCAACTCTTCCTGGGACTTTCCACTAGACTGGTTATATATCACTATTTTTATCTCATCTCATCCTAACCTAACTGTTAATATTTGAGCTTAGTCTACCTTGGCAGATTTAATTCTTCCCTAAATATTTCTACTTGTACTTTTTCTTGATTTCCACATTTCTCTGCTTTATAAGGATTTTCATAAAATTTCCAAAATAGTTCTAATACATCTACAGGGTCACTGGTTATTTTCTGGGTTATAGGGTCACTGGTTATTTTCTGGGTTATAGGGTCACTGATTATTTTCTGAGTTATAGGGTCACTGATTATTTTCTGGGTTATAGGGTCACTGGTGATTTTCTGGGTTATAGGGTCACTGGTGATTTTCTGGGTTATAGAGTCACTGGTGATTTTCTGGGTTATAGGGTCACTGGTTATTTTCTGGGTTATAGGGTCACTGATTATTTTCTGGGTTATAGGGTCACTGGTTATTTTCTGGGTTATAGGCTCCCTATGCTTGCCATAACCCTTTCGACTTTCTGTTGCCTAAGATGTTTGCTAAATGTTTTTATGCTCTGAATTTGTTATCAAAAACAGTTGCTTAGCAGCAGTCTCTCTAAACTCATGCATATTATTAAGGTAGTCTCTTATTTTCTCTTTAGCACTCTGGAACTGCACCTCTTTTTGTTCTGCGAGATTCCCCTATTCTGCGATAATGAAACCTTTGTCAGGTCCTGTAAATAATTCCTGTTACTTATTTGCCATACCTCTTTTTCTTTTATTTCCACCCTATGTTTAAACTACACTTTCATTTTATCCCACTTCCTAGCTATATTTTCAGAAGAATTTTTTAGCTTCTCTTATAACTCCTGGATAATTTCCAATACTCTTTCCTTAAATTTCTCTCTGTTTAACAGATAGGTGGGGAAATGCCAGTGTCTCACCTTTATTTCATTACCTTGCATTTTTTTATTTTAGTTATTATTGGCATGTGATCTGAAATAGTTAGTGTGCATATCAACACTTTCAATTAAATGCACATGTTGCTGAGAAATATAATTTCTGTCTAGCCTAGCCCAATTTTTGTACTTTGAAGAATATGAAAATTCTCTCCAAACTCCTACTATTGAGTTCACATCTTCCATACCAAATATTTTCATAAAGTTCTTAGAAATCTACCCTCCTTTGTTATATTTTGCCTTCTGCCCCCCAGATATTCCCCCAGAATTTTCTTAAGCTCCATTGCAGCAATTTTAGGTAGAATGTAAATACATGCCAGCTTAATCCCCCTCCCTTGCCAGTGGCCCCTTATTACTACAAATCTACTAGTATTACCTTTTTTGCCTCTTCTATCACTATTGGAGCTATTCTTGCAACTAATATAGGTACTCACCTTTTTCTTTGTCCAAGATATTGCATTGAATAGCCATCCTGAAATCCTTTATTTAACAAATTCACATGCTCAGTTCTTTAGTGTTAAATGCATACACTAATGTTTGACGTGTTGATCTTTTTATACAGTGTTTCCTGACATGTCCATTTGAGCCTATATCACAGCTTACAAAACTTTTGGTTTTAATGAAAACCCTCAAAAAAGACACCTCCAGAACACCCCCAAAGCCAACAAACTAAATACTAACTCACAAAACTATGTACTTCTTCCAATAATGATGTTTAATCCACCTAATTGGAATAGTGGTCCCAGAATGACAGCCACATCACAGGCTTGAATTTTCATATAATGAAGGATATCGATGCTAAGAAACATGATACAGCCTGTGCTTCTACTTCCACTAAGTGCTGTATGTTTTTGTATTATCCTTATGCCTCTCCTAGATGAAGGAAACATGAATGCTTTCAGAAAACATTATATCCTAGCCATTGAACGTATTCTGTTTTTGTTGCCCCTTATCAGATTGTCTCTATGGAAATATGAGAACTGGATACACAGTTGCCTTCCACTACAGATATTGCACTGTAAACATTTATGTGCTAGAAGGAAGCTTTTGATTATATTCAGTGTTCTTTTATTTATTTTCTTCCCCTTACAACTTGTTATTAAATCAAGACTTAATCCAAAAATAAGAAAAAACATAATGATTTTTATATCATACTCTTTTGTCCAGGCTTTCTTCTCTTTTCACATTGCACTACCCACATTTCTTCAAACTAAGCAAAAAGAAGGGGAAAACAGGGGCACCTGTTTACTTTAGTATCCCTATTAAACACAAAAAAATAACTGAACAAGATTTATAGCATGCAGTACATGTCATGTATTATAAAATACTGTTAAGAACAAAATGTTGTTTTACTTACAGTTGACTTTTTCCTTCCTCTTCCCCTCAAAACATTAACAACATGAAGTAGGGCATATGTTTTGAAGTCCCCTACAAGTTTTGCAAAGTGAAAACAAGTCCAATATTTCCAGGTTTTCTTGTTTCATCCTACTTTACAAATGTAATCAATGCTTTGTAATCCAACATTTATTCAGCAATTTCTGAGTTGCTGGTTTTCTTCCCGTTGATCTCCATATCCCAAATCCAGTCACTAGTTCATTTCCAACGTATTCATGGTTCTTCTAGTCAGCTCTTGTGTTTCTTTTTTGTATCTCAAGCATTTTTCTTTGGGAATAATGGGAAAGGTTTTGCCAGCTAAGTCTCTCTGTGGGCTGTATTATCAGAAGAAAAAGAAGTAGAATCCCCTTCTGTTTGATAGGTCACTTTTCTTTGGACAAACTTTTGTATTTCATTCTTAGCATGTTCTGCATCAAAGAATGATTTTGACCCCCCAGGAAAAAATATTCTGAAAATAGCTAGATACAGCAGTTTGAATCTCACACCTGCTTCTCAACATTCCCTGATTGCTGGAATAAATTTACTCTTCTTCTGCCTGATGTACAGTGAATAATCATTTTCCAGAAACACTTTACTGTCTCCCACTTTTAGTACTTTGTCCTTCTGCACAGTTTTGTCAGAATCAACTCTTTCTGCTGGTAGGATTACATCTTTACTATTAAAGGTCTGGGCTGCTTTCTCATTGCCAGGTTTGGAGCACACACACAATGTGCCCTGTCAAACTCCTGCTGTGGAATACCAGTCCGTTTGCTTATTTGTGCTGTCACAAAATGAATACAGTATGGTCCTTCCAGTTTCTCTGGTACAGCAGAGAATCTCAGGCTTTCCCTATGTGGTCTGTCCCCTAATTCTACCATTTTTGAAGCATCTCTTTTTGAGGCGTCTAATACTCAGACGGCCTTTTCTTCATTTTCACCTCTGATTTTTGCAGATTTATCAGCCCATCTGAATAAGTGTATAAAGCTGCTTCCATTTTTCCAGTCTTTTGTTATTTGAGTTGATATACTCCTTCAGTGTTTTGTTTATTTTAATCAGCTGTGAGCACATTTGACTTATTTTTCCTCTAGATTACTGGAAGTCACATCTTGCACCAAAACTGGACCTTGAACTGCTTTTTACTAAACAGCTGCAGGATTCTTCCTAGTCTGTGTTTTCTATTAACCTTTTATAGTTGATATTCTTTCATGCTCTATCAGTTTATTTTTGCTGGCTTGCAGGCCATGTACTTACTAGCCAGTAATTTAATTGTACTTCTTCTTTCAGCTGCTCCCATTAGGGGTCATCACAGTGGATCATCTGTTTCCATTTCTTCCTGTCCTCTGCATCTTGCTCTGTCACACCAACTACCTGCATGTCCTTCATCACCACATCCATAAACCTTATCTTAGGCCTTCCTCTTTTCCTGTTACCTGAAAGCTTCATCCTTAGCATCTTTTTCCCAATATACTCTGCATCCCTCCTCAGCACATGTCCAAACCAATGTAATCTTGCCTCTCTGGCTTTGTCTCCAAACCTTCCAACCTGGGCTGACCCTCTAATATACTTATTCCTAACCCTGTCCACCCTCGTCACACTCCGTGCAAATCTTAACATCTTTAACTCTGCCATGTACAGCTCTGACTCCTGCCTTTTTATCAATGACACTGTCTCCAACCCATATAACATAGCTGGTCTCACTACCCTCTTGTAGACCTTCCCTTTCACTCTTGCTGGTACCAGTCTGTCACAAATCACTCCTGACACTCTTCTCCACCCACTCCATCCTGCCTGTACTCTTCTTCACCTCTCTTCCACACTCACCATTACTCTGAACTGTTGATCCCAAGTATTTAAACTCATCCACCTTCACCACCTCTACTCCCTGCATCCTCACCATTCCTCTATCCTCCCTCTCATTCACACATATATATTCTGTCTTAGTCCTGCTGACCTTCATTCCAGTCCTGCTGACCTTCATTCCTCTTCTCTCCAGAGCATATCTCCACCTCTCCAGGGTCTCCTCCACCTGTTCCCTACTCTCACTACAGATCACAATGTCATCTGCAAAAATCATAGTCCATGGAGACTCCTGTCTGATCTCGTCTGTCAGCCTGTCCATCACTATTACAAATAAGAAAGGGCTCAGAGCTGATCCTTGATATAATCCCACCTCCACCTTAAATGCATCAAATTTACTCAGGCTGACAATATCACTGGCTTTTGTTCTCATTTTCCGTTTTCACACTGGGAGAGCTGAAGTGAAGCTGCTGACCAGTGTGCAGCCATTGTGGAAGTCATTATTATTTACTTATTTATTCATTCATTATTTGATTGCCAGGAAAGTGGACTGGTCAGATGACCATTTTCACCCCAAACCCGGGTTCATAAGACCAAGTAGGCTACAGGTAAGCATAACATTAGAAATACAAATAAATTATCTAATTCCACAAAATAAACTGGTAACAAAACCATGCATAAAAATTATGGAAATTTTACCACAATATATGTTAGTAACAATACTTTTAACCATTGTCACTGGAGTGCAACTAGTATCCTTAGAAGATGGACTTTCAGTTTAGTTTTGAAGCTATCCAATGTTTCTTTTTTTTGCCTCTTAGGTGTAAAGGATTTATTTTTCTGCATCTCACTAATTTTGTCCATTTTGATATTCTGCAGAGGGGATGCATGTTTTGATTTTTTTTCACCTGAATTGGAGTGGCTTGTCTTACTATAAGTAAAAGTTTGCACATTTCCCAAACTCAGTTCCTTCATGTGGGAACTTCAGTTTTCCTAATGGAAGCCAACTAGTTATTGGTGATAACAGCCACTCAAATAAGACATGCTGCTGTTGCCAGCTATATTGATTGCATTTGCTTAAGTTACATAAAGTAAATAAAAGGACCAAGTACATTTTGCAAATTCTGGCCACTTTGCATATTTTTTTTAATTCTGCTGTCGATACTGCTTTACAGAACAGCTGCAGTGGGTCTCTCCATAGTAATTTTGTGGACTCAATTTGTGATGAATAAAGGTTTTGAAAATGGGTCTCTGACTTGCCCGTTTCACTGAAGTACAGTAACTCAGAGATAGTACATTTAGAAAACAGAAAGGGATTAGAGGCAAAGCTCCAGCATGATGGGTCTACACTCACTACAAAATGATTTTTAAAATGCCTCTTTCATAAAACTTCATGCTATCACAGTTAAGGTGCTCAAAATTACAGGAGGGAGTGTTGCATGGGTCTTACGTATGGTCTTCTTTTGCAATGTACTTTTCTATCAATAGTTATTGCAAATTCTGCATTTCTCTCCTTCTCCTTACACCATTCAGTTCCACTACCAAACTATAAATACCATAACAATAAAAACTATGAAACACACAAAGGCAGAAATCTAAACTTTACATATTTTTGCAGGGGGGACAAACCCCCTGCACCACTAGATGAGGAAGGCAAGCCCCTACACACACACACACACCAAACTTATGTATACCAACTCCACAGTTGCACAAATATGAAAAAGGGAAAAATCTCCCAAAACAAAGCAACTACTCCTGGCAAATATTTAGAAAGTGCACTGGCAGAGATATGGAAGCAGTAACTGGTGCGAGATTTACTATGGGAAGCAGTAACTGGTGTGAGATTTACTATGGGAAGCAGTAACTGGTGTGAGATTTACTATGGGAAGCAGTAACTGGTGGGAAGAGTAACTGGTGTGAGATTTACTATGGGAAGCAGTAACTGGTGTGAGATTTACTATGGGAAGCAGTAACTGGTGTGAGATTTACTATGGGAAGCAGTAACTGGTGCGAGATGTACTATGGCAAGCAGTAACTGGTGCGAGATGTACTATGGCAAGCAGTAACTGGTGCGAGATGTACTATGGCAAGCAGTAACTGGTGCGAGATGTACTATGGCAAGCAGTAACTGGTGTGAGATGTACTATGGCAAGCAGTAACTGGTGTGAGATGTACTATGGGAAGCAGTAACTGGTGTTCTGTTCCTTGGCATCTTGTGTCTCATGTACTAATTGTTCAAGGAAAAGTAACTTAGTTTTATGCAGCGAAAACTCCCTTCTCATTTATCAGTATGGCTACAGCAATACTCTATAGGCTAGGTGGTATATTCCCTAAGTACATGAAGATATTTGTCTGTTACTCAACAGATGCATCTTCCATATCGGCTACATATGGCTGACTTGTGAGCACTTAGAACTGTATAATTTGAAGCACCTTTTTGAGTGCTGTGTCTTTTTCACAATGGCAGCAGATATAGCAGTGAGAGTTTTAGCTTTTCTAAGTGCTGTAACCTCACCGGCTATTGAATCAAAATCATTGCAGGTTGAAATAATCCCTTTAGCTCTCCTCCTTGCCTTTGGGTGTTACTTTCTGTTCCATTTAATGAGAACAGCAGACAGAGGGCTGCCCCTCCCACAGATGTGTTTGTAGAGAGAACTAAAATTACCACCCACATCCCCTGCAGTTCTTCACTGCATATGCATATCTCATAATATGCTGCTGAGTCTTTGGAGAATACAACCTACTAAAACTATGATACTTTCTGTAAGTTTTGAAATATTTCATAAATTCACCTAATAAGCTAACAAGCTGTGATAACTTTCTTCTGGCTTTTCTCGGTTAGGGGTCACAACAGCAGATCACCTGTTCACTCATGACTGTCAGTGGAGTTTTTACGGTGTCGAGTTGCCAGCCCGGCGCCCAACCTTCCACAAAAGGTGTACACATGCACATACTCACACCTAGAGCCAGTTTAGAGTGCCCAATCCACCTACATCATGTCTTTGGGAGGAAACCAGAGCACCGGGAGGAAACCCACATGACCACAGGGAGGACATGCAGACTCTGCACAGAAGGTACCCCAGCCGACGACTGAACCAGCAAACCTCTTGCTGCGAGTCGGCAACACTAACCACTGCACCACCATGGCCAACCAACAAGCTGTGATAATATATTCTTAATATTTGAAGAGCTGGATTTAATATATTCCTAATATTTGAAGAGCTGGATTTTTTTTCCTGGAAGACTGTTCAGTTGTTGTATGTATGCTATTTTGCTCTGAAATTAAGAAATGTTCTAATTCCTCCTACCCTCCATAATCAATGACTTGAATCACTGTTACTAGATATGGAGTATTATACATGATAAGTATCCATTTAATATTAAGTTTTATGGAAAACTATACATGGTACTCTGTCGGACTTTCCCGGTAAACAAATGTTAAAGAAATAAATGATAAGGATTTATTTAATATTAAGTCTTATGGAGCATAATGCATGTTAAGCTTTCATTTAATATTAACTCTTATTCTGTTTGGTTTATCTTTGTAATATATTATATAAATCTTTTAACTTTTACTGCCATCACTCACACAAGTACCATTTATTTTCCTTATCCCAGTGGCCATATTTTGTGGCTATCTCTTGCCACTCCTTTTATAACATACACGTTACCTATTATATTATAGCAGCCGCAGCGGTTAGCGTTGTCGCCTCACAGCAAAAGGTTCTCCAATTCGATTCACAGATGGAGTGCCTTCTGTATGGAGTCTGCATGTTCTCCCTGCAGTCAAGTGATGTTTAAAGAAATGCAGGTAGGTGTGTGGGTGAATGGGTGTGCCTTCTTTGAAGGTTGGGCATCAGGCTGGCACCTCGGCACTGTAAATATCCACTGCCAGTCATTACTAGACCAGAGTTCTGCTGTGGCGACCTCTAACCGGGAAAAGCCAAAAGACATTAGTTTAGGTACCTATTATATTATAAAAATTAAAGACTGCCCCATTGAAAAATAATACTCTAAACAGGTTTACTAGAAAGTTCTTTGAAAATGTCTGGTCTCTGAGTAAGATCTTCTTGTAAGATGTCCAATATTAATTTAGCTCTGTGGAGCCTTTATACACTAATCCAGGACAGGTTCTTCAGAATTTGCCTCTTGATGATTCAAATGAGCAGGTTTTCACTCGGATGTGTGGCTTAAAGTTGCACACTGAAATGCCTGTAACATTTGCCATGAATTTCTGGATTTTTATCTATAACTGAGACATCTTTCCTATCACAGAAACATGGCTACAGCCATATTTGGACATCTCAGAATTACTCCCTTCATAGTATGATAAGACAGATGCCAGTAAAGGAGCTGGAAGCATAGTTATCAATGACAAGCTAACCTGTGTCATGCTATCTATGCAACTAGCTGAGAGTTATGAGAGGGGCACCATACTTATGCTAGTCAAAGTCAGTAAGATAAAATATTTCATATTCAGGTGTACATACATTCCTCCTGTCAATCAAAAAATAAATAAATAAAAATATAACCAGAGAACAATTCCCTAGCTCCCTGCAAACTTTAAAAGTGAATTTCCTTTGTATCATTGGAGTCTCTGATTTTAATTGTAAGGTATCCTCTACTGTTCATCTCTACCTAATGAAGATTTCCACAACTTAACACCAACTTATTTCTTCAAAACTAAACCTGAGAATGTCACTAGACCAAGGAAATAAGAGATTGGACTCAACCCTGTAATATCTTCAGTTTGTGAATTTGTGGGAACTACCATTGACTCTTTCTATGACCTGTTTGTAACATTTGTCTGATAATGATACTGGAAAAACATGACCATACATCATTCAGTATTTCAAAGTATGAAGGGTTCTTTCCCTCCGACTTCACACAGTGTCTTAAAAATATAGATTGATCACAGCTGACCTCTCTTGGTATGAATTTTTGCTGTGATATACTTATATTATACTTTGCATAATATTTTTAATTATTTGGCCCTTGTAAGGAGTCACAAGAAAAAGCTGTCTTCAGCTCCTGATATAAAGACCTTATCTCTCAGTGTGACTGACTCAAAATAAATGGCAGCAAACTAAAGCTAACCAAGTTCTATCTCAGCTTTCGAGCGCTCAGTCACATGGATGAAGTATTTGTACATTAAAAGCAAATGAAATGCCGAACAAAACCGTCTTCAAATATATAAGCCTAAAACTAGAACAGGACAAAATCTTTATAGCTACTACCCAGCCTAATCTTGGAATAAATTTCCTTTAGACATCAGAAATGTCACTCGCTCACATAGTTTCAAAACTGCTACTAAAATCTATCCCTGCAGTACATAGATCTGCCACTGTAACTATCCTCTTTGACTGAGAACCCTTTACTCTTCACCCCATCTCACCCTCTTCCTTCCTTTCCTCTAGCCCTATTCATAAGCTGTATATTGACTTAGTCCCATCTAATGTCAAGCCTATTGTGCTACCAATGTAATTTAGTACTTACTCCCTTAATTGTCCTTACATAGTAACGATGTTAGGATTTACTCTCAGTTCGTGAATCATGTGCACATATTATGTGAATGCTTTTTCATAAATTTTATAATTTTCTGTATCTGAGTTTTGTTTTCTACATGCATCGTGTAACTGAGGAGCTTTTTTCCCCAGGCCTCCACTGAAAAATAGCTTTGGCTCAGACGGACTAACCAGGTCAACAAATAAATAAATCACTTTGCTTCTCAACAAATTTGGTATTATAATAACACTAAGCAACTCTAGTATGGTATAAATGAGCTGTTCTATAAGGGAAGATAATTAATCTAATCCTCAATCGCCCACTTTAAACATTGCTATTTAGTTCAGCTCTTGCTTCAAGAATATTTTCCAACTTGAAGCACTGCTGTTACAGCCAACAATACCCCTTTTGTTTCTAATACAAACACCCCTCCAAGTCCAGCAACAATCTCCTTTAAGCTTATCTGCAGATTATTGAAAAGATAAAGCACATGTCAGCTAGTGCAGGTGACCTCCCTCCAGAGCTCCAATACATACAGCTGATGCTGCAGCAGTTCTACTTACTAGTCTCATAAATTGTTCCATGATACTGTTTTAGTAGCCTTATCTTTTGGAAACCAACATTATTGCTCCCCTTTATGAGAGTGACTTCTACTCATCCTTTATTAGTTTTATACAGTTGCTATACTCTCTCTTTACAGGTTCATAGGCAAGTACTAGGCTAGCTGCCCTTGCAGGCCATTTTAAGTCTAGCTAATTTCCCTTCAAATGTGAGAATCAAACCCTGTACCTTGTATTTACAAGGCAAATGCCTTAATCATTATGCCAACCCCTAAAATGACTGTGTAACACAGGTTTATAGGTAAGTACTAGCTTAGCTGCCTTGTGGGCTATTTTAAGCTTAGCAATTTTCCTTCAAAGGTGAGAATCAAACCTTATGTCTTGAGTCTGTGAGGTAACTACCGTAACCATTATGCCAGTTCTTCCCTTTTTCCAAAATATAGGAAAATATATCCATATTCACACTGTCAGTCATAATAAATGTAATCTGTTTGCATCGTTTCAGACCTGGGCAAGGCACTGAAATTGCTTTGCTAACATTCACTGAATATGTGTGAGGGAAATGAACCAAATGATGTCATCATGCATCTTCCTTGGCATGTTGAAGGCATTTCCAGCGGACCACAATGTGATATTCCCCTCTTCTAGATCTCTAAGTAATAAGATGCAAATAGCTAAATGGTATGAGGTGCGCACCTGTTCATGTGGTATCTCTTAGAGTCTGCTAAGATGCAGTACTTAAATGTCTTCATTATTTATTCCAACAACATGCTCTCTTCTTGCGGCAAGGCTAATGTAATACAATGTGCTGATGTTCCTCTGTAACTCACTTTAGTACTGTTTCAGAGTCAGTTTTGCTAATATAAGTGACTTCCAACCCCTACAAATACTGAACCCAAATGACATTCCTTTGGAATCAGTTAAATCTTCCAAATTGATAGGAATGACACTGGACAGATAGCTGTGATGTATTCAAAATATTCATTTGGCTACTCACCGATAAGCACAAATTATGTATGCCATGCAAAAATAGAAAATATCTGGTGGATCACGTCTGACTAAAGCTAGGGCCTATCTTCTCCCGTGACTTCTTTATGCATTGAGCATTCCATTCCTCTCAGATGTCAAACTTATAATCCACCTACAACAAAACTGATGAATTTGTTTGTCCATCATGAAACCATCAACACACACAACTTTGCACAGCAAATTGTTTAAACATCACTTAAACGCATCCCTATGAAAGACGGCTCACTTTGTTCTCTATTGTACAACTAAAGATATTGTTCTTTCTCGTCTTTACATTGGTATTCCCCACTTCATTGTCTTTATTCTTTTACTATACAACTTGCTGTCACACCCATGTCTGACAAGTGTTACATAGACTCTGCCTTTAGAATGATTTCAGCAAACTTGTGAAACATTCTGCCACTTCACTTGTGACAAGTCATGAACATGCAATTATTCAAATCGCAGTTAATCTAAATACTCTGTCTTCCCGACCTCCTTCTAGATGTACTTGCTTAGCCATATCCTGCCTTTCCTTTATCTTTGAAGGATGGCAAGAAGACAACTAGTTTATACATTTCTAGCCTTTTCAGTCACGAAGACTGTGGAAAGTCCCATATACCAACTACTGATTCTCAAATGCACATATCTCAACTGCTCTGAGTTTGCAGAACACCCTCAGTTTTGCCTCATAATTTTACCTGTCCCTCATATTGTTTTTTTTTTTTTTTTTTTTTTTTTCTAGTAAATCATTGAGGTTTGCAGTTTGTCAATAATGCCAGATACTAGAGTTTAACATTTCCTATTGCTCAGAAAATACAAAACCTTCAGTTCTATTAACTTTGTAAGTGAATTAGAGTAACATTTAAAGATTGTCCCTAATTTTGAACCTTTGTCTCCTTATTATATTCAGCTTTTTCCCTGACTGCTGAGCAAAGACGTTGAGAACTAGAATAGTCCAACTATTCCCAAACATGAATATGCTTTTCCTGTAACTCCAGCAGGCTAGCAAAAGCTATAGGTTGATTTACTTAAGTAAATTGGCTTGCAGTCACACTCTTCATCCAATACCCATGACATTTAAACTTCTTAATATGGAATATCTCCTCCCACACTCTAGTAATAGACTTACTAATAAAAGTGTAACTACTCACTCAGCTCAGATTACACTTACAGAACCTTATATGTGCTTGTAGTGGAAGAGAAAGGCATTCTTGAAGATAAACCCTGCTTGCTGGAATATATATGACATGATTAGAAATTAAATAAACCTGTTAAATTTGTAAGACAAACTCTAAAATCACCTAGACTCATAATATGAATTTAAAGGTTTCAGGTATAGGAGCTACACAATATTTTTTCTGGTCCTTCTACATCATTCTAATTAACTTACTTGGTAGTTGGGATAAGCTGTCAAGCTGTAAAGTAATTGTTTGCTCAGCAGCATTTTTGTTTTCAAGTTTAAAGTAATCTTTTGCTCAGTAGCATTTTTCTTATCAAGTTTTGTTGCAGTTTGTAATGTCCTATATGTCTCACTTTGCACTGCTTTATACCATTTTTAGACTACTTTAACTCCTTTGCAAATCATATCATAGCACAATTATTCTACATTATGGGTTATTCTGAATTATACCATGCCAGAATCATGCAAAAAAAAAAAAAAACTCTCAAATACATGGAAATCATGTCTGACCTGAAAGGTTAATACTGCTCAACTCCAAAGTCAGCTTTGTGTGCAGTTCGTACAGCAAACTCCAATCCACATTAAAAGTTACATCATTAATTAATCCACCTAGTTTCACTAATTACATTGAATACATTTATGAGTCCAGTGGACAATGGTCAAATGTGCAGTAAAAACTAGCACAGAGTTTGTCTAACTTTGGCAGTCACTGGTTACATACAGAAATGTATAAGATCCCCCAAAAAAGTAACACAAGTATGAAATCTGCAGATTGTGACTTTTTTTTCTCCCCAGTGTTGCAGTGGTTTTGTTAGTGTACAGTTTGTAAATGAACATGTGTAATACTCACAGATCGCAAAATTAATACCAGCCAGTATTTATAATGACATGTTTGGCAAGGTGTGATAAATGTAATACCTGCTAGGGTGGGAATCTTGCTGAATTTATTCATTTCTGTTTTGTGAGTGTATCCAAGCTTGGGCATTTGGGAGTAAACCACTACATATCTCACACCTTTTGTGTGTATTAAAGCTGTATTGCCTTATTTTGTTCTTTCATATTCTGCTTCTACACACCTATGCCCATTATCTGGAACATGCTTAAAAAGAGTCAAAGTCCAGTATACTTGTCAGGTTAGCCGTTGAATAAATAAATATCCTCCACCACCCTCTCTGTGCATGCCTCTCTCTCTCTCTCTCTCTCTCTCCCTCTCTCTCTCTCTGACTTTCGCTCTTTTTCTCCCATTCTCACTTAATTTTGCTCCCTCCTCTCTATAAAACAAGATCATTATTTCCTTTATTATTATAGAGTTTGTATAAGTATTAATCTGTGGAAAATGTACTTATGATTTCTCTGTAGTGAATGTACTTATGATTTCTCTGTAGTGAATTTATTTCCTTTAACACTGTGTTGCATTTTTGAGCTAAATGCTCATGGCAGGATATTTGTGTTAATGATTTATATAGTTTTATATCAGGATTTTTTCTTTCTGAGCCTCCAATGAAAATGTATTTGCCCATGTAAAATGTCACAGTTAAAGATAGACAGATAGACAGACAGACAGATAGACAGAAAGTTCTGCCTGATTTACTAGAGACATTGTGGCCCTCATCAACATTTTGAAAAATTAAAGAGGATCTGAGATGCCAGCGGAATCTGATGTAAAACTTTAAATGGCCAGGAGAAAGCATCCCTCTCAAGTGTCCAGAATTTCTCAGAATGTCCAGATTTTTGCCTCATATTTTTCATCTGTTCTTCATAAAATTTGTGGTTTTCTAGCAAATCATTACAGACTGAAATCACTAAAGAATGACTGACATTTGAGTTTTAAACTCTGTATTCTTCAGAAAATGCACAGTAAGGCAAATCCTGGTATTTTAGCAAGTCTTACATACCTAAGTTTGTAAGAGCAATATTTAAAGGCTGTCCTAGATTTTGTGCCTTTGCCTCTCCTTATTTTTGACTTTGTCCAGAAGTTTTCTGCTAAGAGGTTGAGAGAAAGATTTAGTAGAGACCATCAAATGAGAGAGGAACCACTAAGAGCTGAGCAAAAGAACAGCAGTAAGGTGACTGGATTTTGGATTGTTTGATATACTCCAGCATCACTCGGGTAGTCCTGGTACCATACAGTCTCCAGAGGGATCCCGTATAATGTAGTACGTCCAGTTCTAAAAACCTTATAAGGATGAGGAGATTGAACTATAAGAAAGGTTAAAATGGAAGGCCAGCATAATGGCTAGAGGATAGGAAGTGTGGCAGATAAGATTAAACTAGCTAGGCTGGAACTATAGTAATCATATTTTAAGAAAGAAAATAAGCATTTAATTTGGCCCACAAAGTCATCAGGAGGACTTGAGGTGGGATTAAGCCAAGAGTAAAAGATCGGGAAACAAAGTTTTCAATTAGTGATGAAAAACTTTATTCTGCACATAAGAAAACATTCTTTCTAAAAATAGATTAGTGGATGCATGGAAAACAGTTACACAATGGATAGCTCTTTCCAGACAAACCGATACACTTAAATAGGGTTTGAAACAGTGGTAGCTGCACAACTCTGACTGCAACAGCCAAGTTAGGTAAGTTGTCTTCCATCTCCAACAAAGTTTTGTTGTGTATGTGTATCAGATCTGGATTTCCCTGCTGCAGGTCAGCAACAAAATACCATACCTCCACAGCTGAATGCATTTCTATAAACCAAACATCTTAGCCTTAGACAAATCATAGCTAAAGTCACATATCCTCAAAAAATAATAATAATTTCATCTGGTTGCAATATAATTAATGCTAATAGTGCAACAATCAACTCAACCTAAACATCTCCTACTTAAAACTTACTGCATCAATTCTTAGGTTCATAACTGTATACTAGACTAATGAACAATGGGGCCTTTATAAGCCTACCCACATAACTCAAATGTATTCCATGAGTTATTTACCTTTGTGGGTATTTTAAGAGCTATATGATTGGTAGAGCATGATTTAACAACTGCCTCTGTCCATCTGAGACGTAGGTGTCAGACCAGGTGTGAGGTTCTGATTTCCCATCCACAGAACCAGGTTGCACTTGAATATGGTTATGGACCAGCTCTGCTTTCCATAGATAAGAAACCTATTCCAAGGAATGAGGATTCTCTGAGATCCATATCAATCCCTTCAACGTGTCCTATTTAAGTTGCAAGCAAAGTTAAAATCCTTAAATCTGGTAGTTCTGGTGCTGGTCATTTTGTGGATATGCAAAAAGTCCATCAGAGCATGATTCAGGGATACCTTGTATGCCAGGCTAAATTTCCTCTCTTTAGTATGTAGGAAACCAAATATAGAGATAGGGATTTGAGGCAATCCTCATAGGGCATTGTGTTTACACCCTGCATTTTTTTCTGTGAAGAACCTCGGTGGATGTTCCAGTTATTGCATTTGCCTAGTCAGGTATATACAGAAAAGGACATTATACTCAAAGATGGGTCTAATGATGGCTGAGTACAGTGGTATGATGACTTTCCTGGACCATTACTTATAAGTTGAGCAACACAGAATGTTTTTCTTAATGCATTAGACACATGTTGGTCAAAAGCCAGGTTACTATCTGCACGAGTCCCCGAATCCCTGACTACTATGTCTTCTTTTAAGGAGTTTTTATCAATGAGGTTGTTTTCCTGGGTGGCCAGCTTCCCAAAAGGTTTTGTTATGTATTTCCTGGCACTGAGTTTTAAGTCATAGGTTTGGTACCAGTCATTTCTCTGTTTTAGACTTTCCTGTAAAATGTAGTATTTTGAGGGGGGTTATATGACTGCTCCTCACTTGGGCAAACATCTGCAAACTTGTTAAACCAGAGACCCTTAACACTGGGCTTGAGTTTTAAAAAATAGTTGCCAAAGAGGAGTGGACCCAGAACAGAACCTTGGGGGATTCAACTGGTGGTCAACTTCTTTGTGGAGGTGGTGTCTTGAATCCTAAATTCCTGGGTCCTGTCTGTGAGCCAGCTGACTATCCATTGAGCTACATAGGAGTTTATGCCTAATTCATTGAGATTATTTACAATGCCTGAGTGGGGTATTGTATCCAATGCCTTAGCTAGGTCAAGGTAGGCAGTATGCACCATTTTGCCCTCATCCATTGCCTTGGTGATCTTTACAAAGAAGTGCACCAGGTTCAGCAGGCATGACCTGCCTTTGACAAAACCAAACTGGATTGGGTCTAGTGTCTGAAGGTTTGCTATGTCACTTTTAATCATTTCCATGAAAATTCTTTTCATGTCTTTGCATGAGACTTGTCAGACAAATGGGTCTGTAGTTCCCATGATCTTGTGATGGTCCTTCCTTCCTTGTGCAGAGTGATAATCATTGCAGCCTTCCATTCACTTGGCATGAAGCCTGTGTGGAAGCTATGGCTGAATAGTGACTCAATTGGCCCTGATAGATCATATTTCAGGCTATTTTGGAGACACCCTGGAGATATTATCAAAACCCATCAAAGCTGTATTATTGACCTTAGATAGTGCATCTAAGACCTGCTCCCTACAGATAGTTGGTGGGTTATGTTACGTGGTATTTCCTGGGGGGGGGGGGAGCTGCAGATGAATTTGCCAGCAAAAAGATTTGCTATATCTCCCAGTTCTGTGAACATGGCTCCATTTACTAACAGTTCAGCACACTATTGCTGCATTTTTGCTTTTGGACATAGCCAACAAATACCTTAAGATTGTCTTTGGCCTGGGATGCTATCTTTACCTCAAAATCTGCTTTGTTAGATTTTAGGAGTCTTCTTAGTTGCCTATTTGGAGTTCAGGCACCTAGGCAGCAAGACATTTTCCTGTGGTACATTTCGTTGGGGATACATGGCTGAAGTGACATTCAGCTGCAGAAAACTATGGATGTGGTGAATTCTCTGTGGCAAAGAGAATAATGTGGTGCCATGCCCACAATTTCAATAACCAAATGCACATGGGGAAAATAACATCCATGGCACCCAAGGCAAAATGAGCAGCAGGCAGTATAGCAGGCATCAGCAGCAGCCTGTCCGGTGGGCATGTCAGTGGCAGCAAAAATGCAGTGCATGATGGGCAGTGCCTTTATAACTGTTGTGTGTGGACCACCACCCCCTTCACAGTGTTTGGGAAGCATTACTTAAAATGCACACTGGAGCATAAATGTAACTACAGTAGGATGCAAGATTTCCTCCATGCTGTAGCACACTTCTGCATGTTATAGTTACATATGTAAGCATGTACTGTACACTGAGCACAAGTCTGCACCCATGCATTTGGTTATTAAAGCTGTAGGAATGGAAGTGTGTCCTTTTCATTGACCACAGAGAATTCACAACAGCTATATTTCTCTGCAGCTGAATGTCACTTCAGCCATATATCCCTAACCGAATGTACCACAGGGAAATGTCTCACTGCCTAGGTGCCTGAATCCCAGCATATAACACAGTCTGAGAGCTCCATAATGTTCCTCTCACTTCTGATACTTTAAGGAGGTATGTCTCAAGTAATTTACACCTACATGGACTATGACTGAATCACACTGATATCTGTGGTGCATTGACTTGACTGCATGTGTACCTTGATGGATCCTGGCCCCTTATAGGCAACTGACCATTATTTTCTCCTTGTTCAGCCTGATAAGTGGGGCATCAGTATTTCATACAGTCGAGTCCTCTTTGACTAGACTCCTGGGTAGTGTATTGTCTTCCCTTCTGGGCTTGGTAGTTGTGGCCCTATTGAGTGTGGTTGTATGTGCAGTGTTAGGTGTTGTTACTACTGAGTGCTTTCAAGGTTTGCTGAGGATAATTTTTGCAGGGGGGAATGTCCCTATTTTGGGCCTTTGTCCCACCATTCTTTCTGGCTTTGTCCCGATTTCTTGAACTGAATGGTTGAGGGGTATGCTCCCCGCACTATGGCGGGGAACTAAAAATCAGAACATTACTATCTTCGACTGAGTAGACTGTAAACCTAAATTCAGTAAAGATATGCTCAGTTACCTACTCAGGTGATGTAATTGGCACCCCTTAAATACCCCCCCAAGATTAAGCCATTGACTATTTCAATCATAAATTTTAGCAGTGCTAAACACCATTGGCCACATTTGTCATAAAAAGATAAAAAAAAATACTGCCCCTTGGATGTCCACTGAACTTTCAGCTCGTGACAGAAGATAGAACCAGGAAAAATAGTAAGCATTCAATTTAAAACAACCCAAATTATCCTAATACTACAAATAGTTAAGTAAACAAACACAGCCCAAAACAGTATTAGACTGACACTGACAGACTATCAAAGCCCAGTCATAAAACCACACACAACCCCACATCCTAATGACTCAGACAAAAATTGTACCATATTCAACAAACACATCATAGAAGCCACAATCTCTGTATCACAACAATATAACAAGATGGTTCCCTCTAATCCCACTAGCAATACACCTGTTCCTTTCATTTATAGTTAACGAAAATCAGCTGAATCAAAGTCTAATAGAAAAAACACCACAGTTGAGCAAAGAAACACCTTTATATAACACACAAAGCTTTCAGGTTCAACACCCTTTCTCAATGCTTCATACAGGTCCATTAAAAACAATTCTTTAAATAGGAGCCTTTCATTTATAGCCATATAATATCAGTTATAAGATAATAAACTGTAAACAAAACAAAACCTCTCTAGTTCCTGATATATTTTCTTCAGAATACCATCAAACTGCTATAGAAATAGCAGCTTATTTAGTTGTAGTTCTCATAAACAGATCCATCCTTGAACTCTAGACCCCTACTCTTTGGGAAAAAAAATCCTACATGATGTCTGAGCAATAGCCATAGTACCACACCTCTCCTCTATCCAAAAATAGATACTACAACATCTTACCACAAATAACCAATTAGCCTCACCCAGTGTGGTCTCCAACCTGGATATAACACAGAGACAGCACTGCTATCACTCCTAGACATTAGTAAACTTAACAAAAATCATGATCTTCAAAGTTCTGCTATAGCTATAGATCTGTCCAAGGCCTTCAACACAGTCTCCCACCCACTCCTTCTTCAAAGGCTGGCTAATAAGAACTTTAATAGCAATTTCTTCAAATGGTTTAACAGCTACCTTTCTATATGATCTCAGGCAGTTAAATGATCATACACCTCCTCTAATGTTTTCCCTATAAATGTAGGAGTACCACAAGGTTCCATTTTATTTATTATTTTTAATAATGATATAAACAAAGATACAGTGCATCAATAATACAACATGGTGTGGACAAACTGCACCCTCAACTGGTCAGTCAGTTCCCTTAACCTTTTGCAGGATGTTAGCCAGACAAATGTCTGCTACATTGAGCAATGAACTATTGACTCACAACTACTCCTGGATCCCAGTAAAGCTAAGTTAAAACTATTTGATCTGGCTGAACTCAAAGTTTACTCTAAAAGCAATACAGTGATCTAACAAGTCACCCACTTCAAATGTCTGAAAAGTATCATTGACTACAAATTTTACTTTGATAAACATATTGATTATATCACCTCTAAAATCCACAAACATTTAGTTATTTTTATTTATTTATTTATTGCATTTGTTTACCAGGAAAGTCCACTGGGCGAACCCATTTTCGGTGGAGGCCCGGGGAGAAAAGCTCCGACAAGAACATAGATGCAGAAAAAAAAATAAACATTAATTGGTACAGAAGTAGAAACAGTGTTACCCATAGTGGTTACAGGAATATATACAGAATATATACAGAAATCAGGAATTTAGTTGGTTTGATTACATTAACATATACAGAATATATACATGTCAGGAATTTAGTTGGTTGCCAAATGAACTCAGAGTGGTAAAAACGGAGATAAATTAGTCAGCATTATTGTAGCAGTAAGCGATGAAAGAAAAAAAAATAATAAATATGGAGAAAATAACTTTAGTCAGTAATAGCAAAAAGCATAGAAATGTAGTTATCATGTAAGGAAAAGGAAGAGGTCAGGTTACAGAGCAGATACACAGCCAGGAAGAGTTGAGATGATTTTTCAGTATTTGTTTGAAGGTGGTGGTGCTGCCTGTGTTTCTTATAGAAGATGGAAGCGAGTTCCATAGTTTGGTGATGGTGAAGGAGTAGAGCAGTTGACCAGCTTGTAAGGTGGGCTTTTCTACTTTTAGAAGTAGATGATTTTCAGATCTTAGTTGTCTGCTGGGTTGGTATTTGGCAAGTAGAGTTGTGAGACCAGGACAATCTGTGGGTCTGTAGATTATTTTGTGTGCTGTAGTTAGCTGGGTGAATGAGAGATGGTGGGGGAGTTCCAACCAGCCTAATTGTTTCAGTGAGTTACAGTGGTGGGATGAGAATTTAGCCTTGGTGGCAAATTTGGCTATTCTGTTGTAACACATATCAAGTTTGGATTTTGTAGAATTTTGGATATTAGTGAGGAGAGGGTAACCATAAAGGAGGGAGGACAATAAAAATGTAGTTGCAAGGGTTTGTCTAGTAGAGAGGCTAAGAACGTGTTGGTGCCTGTACAGCATACATAGCTTTTGGTGTGTTTTTTTGATGTTACTGTTTAAGTTTAGGTTAAAGTTTAGGTTTTCATCTATAATAATGCCTAGTAATTTAGTGTGTGGGACAACTTCTGTAGTGGTATTGTCCTAGGCTTGTATACTGAAGAGTTTTTTTATCTAGGGGAGTGGTTTTCTTAGGGGTAAAAATTACTAGTTTGTTTTTTTTTTTTTTTTTTTTTTTTTTTATTTAGGGCTAGATGATTGTTAAGCATCCAAGATTCAGTAGAGGCGAGTGCATTCTGGGTGATCTGCTGGAGTTCAGAGCTGGAATTTGCAGTGCATGTTATTGCAGAGTCATCAGCATACTGGATTACTGAGCATTGTGGGACGGTGGTGTGAAAGTTGTTAATAAAGATGCTAAATAAGACAGGACCAAGTATGGAGCCTTGGGGTACCCCTGTTGAAGTATTGAGGAAGGGAGAGTAAGACTGTTGCCATTTGGTGGATTGCTGCCTATTGGAGAGATAGCTATTGAACCACTGTAGGGTGGGTGGGAAAATGTGGAGGGTAGATAGTTTATAGAGGAGGATAGTGTGGGAAATGGTATTGAAAGCTTTGGAGAGGTTGAGGAAAAGAGAAGCGATTATTTTACCAGAATCCCGTTCCCAGTTAACTGTATCAAGGAAGGAGAGGAGGGTGATAGTGGTGCTGTGTCCTGGTCTGAAACCATGCTGAGTGGGTGACAGAATTTGATTTTCAAGCAGGTGGTTGTGGGGCTGGGGATGGATGGATTTTTCCGGTATTTTAGAGATGGTGAAAGAATAGCTATGGGTCAAAAGTTTGTGGTGTCTGTGTTGGTGCCGCCTTTGTGTAAGGGGAGAATGAATGCTTTTTTCCAGATGTCTAGGACAAGGGATTCTTTAATTGATCTGTTAATGAGTATGCTGATGGGATACGCTCTAGAGTTTGCAGCTAGCTGCAGGAAGTGTGGGGGTAGATTGTCAGGGGCTCAAGTACAGGGTTTAAGCTTAAGTAAAAGTTTTTTTATTGTGGCTATGGGTAAGGGGGGAGAATTTTAAGTTAGAGTTGTGTGTAGTATTGTTTTCTGGGATGGTTTGGTCATCAGCTGTCTTGGTGGTGGTGTTAGCCATAGGAAAGGTGGCAGTTAGGTTAGCTATGGTGTCAGTGAAGTAGGAATTGAAGAGGGTAGCAAGTTCGGTAGAGGTTTTTTGTGGGTCAGGGGATGGGTTGCTTTGAGAACCTGGATGTAATAGATGGTTGATGGAGGACCAGAACTTTTTGGGATTATTTTTATGTTGACTTTGTAGATGGAGACAGTGGGCTTTTTTATCATTGGTTATTAGACTCAATATGTTTTAAAAAAAGAACTAAACCTTACTTAATTGAAACTGCCCAGCTGCAGATCCATTTCTCTCTCCCTCAATCTGCATGAATCAGGACACCAGTCCAATCTGGGTCACTACCTAGTGGCCTTTTCTAAAGTCCTCAGGCTGGTCCACTATTATACCACTGTTAATTTAAAAAATAACTTTCCTAGTAATTAAGTGAACATCAGAATGATACTTCATAAGTAAACAAACAAATTAATTCCAGAGTCATAACCCAAAACAAAACTATCTTGCTTTGATAACGAGGCTAATCCCACTAAGCCAGTGCCCTATTTTCAGGTGAGTTGGGAGGTGGTATTCAAACTACAGAGCTGGCATTTGGCCAGGATACCAGCAAACTTCCCATACTTTTTCTTTCAATCAGTACTGTGGGATCTTTTATATCCATGTGAGCTTTCATCTACTCAGGCAGATGAGACCCTGGCTTGATATGTCATCGGTAGGATGACACACATTGAAGTGCAGCACCCTACAAAGTCAGCATTCAGCACCAAAGGCAAGTTTGCAGCTTGATGAGGTACTGACACTGACTGACTACAGTGAATATATATGAATGTCAATCAATGCCAACAAAGTAAAAGGATATAGCAGAGTGAATCACACTCCACATATGAATCAATGATGTAGCAATATTGGAGTTAAGCGTCATTTTTCTTGGATCAGTATGGAAGCATCTTTTAAGAGTGGCCCTGAAAATTTTAGCATTATTTATAATCTGCAAATCATTCAACATGAGAACAATGCAAAATTATAATTTTTACTGACCTACTTCAACAGCTTCAAACAAAATGATACCAAGAATAGGAGGGACACTTCAAGTGGATATTGAAGTTTGTGGAAGATTGATTCAAGGTCTGTGCATTCTGCTTAGTCAGCTGTCTTTCCTTGATAAGGCATCTCCTGGTAAACTTACTTTTTGTCTCAGAAAAACATTTACACAGAGGCTTGGAACATGCATTATTACAATTAAAGGGAAAGGAATAGTGCTTTGCTGCAGCTGAAAGTATGATGTCACAAGGAAGAACAACAAATGCAAAATATGATGTCACAAGAAAGAACAACAAATGCAAAATATGATGTCACAAGAAAGAACAACAAATGCATGCAGTGTTTTCACTTTTAGTTAAGGAGAATGACGTTTTGAAATGCCATCTGGGATCTTAAATATGAGACTGTTAGGTCTGAAAAAAGGTGCTTTGGTTATTTTTATAAGCATCTGAATACCAGACAGCTTTAAATAAAATCACATTTTATTTTCAGCCAAAAGATACAGAAGTTAAAATTTGGCTTGTTAATAAGAAATACATTTTTGTGTTGTATCAAGTATTAATGTTTTCTTTCTCTTCTTTTGTTCATTTTTTCTAATGTCATACCCCAGAATGATGTCACAGGTGTCCCTTCAGAGTTTTGGGTGCCATAATGAAACATTCTGAATACATTTAACAAGTTAATTCTTCACAAAGTGCAGTTACTTTCTTACAATGTGGTTTTATTATGACTACATTTCATATATTCATTCAAAGTTAGACATTCTAACTGCAGTTTCCTGTTAACAATACATCTTTGCAGGCAACATGGGTTTCCTGTGGCTGCAAGTAACAAGGAAATGTATTAATTTATGTACTGCTATAAACTGAGAGATGTGTGGGTGCAGAACATCTATCATCTATTTCCAAACCTTTCATCTTGGTATATCTCAGTTGAAAAGTCACAGCTCCTTGAAAATCCAAGAAAATCAGAGATGGTGTCCTTAAAAATAAAACGCAAAACTATCTGTTTTCTGCACCAACACGGATCTTTATGGTAAGAGGGTAAATCCCAAAAAAAGATGTTACTTAACATTTGCCATAAAATGTGTCTAAAGCTCACCTCTCAACCTTAGTGGAAGTATCTAGACAGAGCCAGAAATAATGGGGGACAAGGGCCACAAAATAGAGACAGATTGTAAATATTGCCAGGGTCTATATTATAATGGCGAGAATCCCTTTAAGCGAACACGAAAACACTGACACGTATTGTGCAAACCGCGAATATGCCAAATGTACTAATCCACGAAATACAAAAAGTCAAATCTCCATAGTCGGCTAACTTCACCTCCCACTACATACTGCCTACCCAAACAAAATAAATAAACCACATACATACACTAACCAAAACCATACTTCTAACCTTAAAGTAAAGCACCAAAACCCTACATCTAACCCTACACTAAACCTTACATACATTACTATCTATGCACTTACCTTAACCCGCACCCTAACCCTAAGCTCCGTAACTATCGCACACTTACCCTACAGCGATATACCAAAACAAAAATAATCCACACACATACATTTAACAAAACCCTAATTCTAACCCTACACTAAACCTTACATACATTACCTATCTATGCACTTACCTTAACCCGCACCCTAACTCTAAGGTCCATAACTATCGCACACTTACCTTACGGAGCTGTACTGCAGACAGGCCAACCATGACACTTCAACTTTTTGAATTTCGCAGTTTAGTACATTCGACAAAATCGTAGTTCACGCAATACGTGTCGGTGTTTTCATGTTCGCTTAAAGGGATTTGCTATTATAATATAGACCCATATTGCGCATCTCATAAAGTTTTAATGCTGGTAGAATACTTGAATTTGTGTTAGGATTCATTGTCTGAAGGATATGAATTGTGAAACACAAATGTATGTCATCACTTTAGTGACTTCAATCCTCAGTGGCTTGCCAGAAAACTGCAAATTTTATGGAAAACATACAACAAATATGAGGCAAAAATCTGGACATTCTGCAAAAATTTAGACAATTGAGAGGTATGGTCTAAAGCACTAATAATACGATGCAGGCATGCCATTTTTCAGGCTGAGTAAAACAATCTAAGTATTTGAAACAAAGGTGGTTACGATTATTAAAACATTGGAACTGTTTGTTCATAATTTTATCTTAGCTGCTGCACGAAAAAAGAACTTTGAAGTTTCTGAGACAAGGCAAGCCTTTCATATTCAGAAGAGTCATGCCATTGCTAATGTTTGACAGATACTGTCTACATCAGAAGCGTTTTATGCTTTGCTGTTGCTGACTCATCTTAAGGCTAGTTTATAAAGAAAAAAGTTCACATTTTTAACTGATAAAGAAGCTGCTGAAAAAATTGACAGCACAGTGAAAAATGCCAATACTTTGAAACAGATAATCTACTATCTCATGGTTCCATCTAAAACTTGTATTTCATTTTGCTTTCACTGTTACAGAACTTCAAATTTCATCCACCTTCATACATAATTCTACTTGGCTTACTTATAGCCATATTTTAATCTAATTCTTCTTTACTCTGTGTGCATGTTTGTGTGTCTGTTCATCCATGGATTTCCTGTCTTTACTTGTGTTTTTAGGGTGCCTCCAGAATTAGGAAGAAAGCAAGAATTAATTACGAAAAATTCCCCAAATTAGGATCATTTACTGGAGCTATTAACTTAAAACTTCCTAAAAAATATCAGATTTTAGGTGGTACAGAGCAAAAGTCTGAGCCAAAATCGTGGCATCAAATTAAGGACATTTGAGAAGAACAGTTATTTGCTATGCTGAAGCTTCATAACATGGCACCACCATGCTTTTCTTCATGGCTGATGTCAGCGTGTGGGTATTATGCCTGTGTGGCTCATGATGTTATGCATGTTGCACATTCTGTATATCATTTTTTCAAATGTGCATGTTTTGTTACACTGTCCTTATTCACTGACATGCTGCTGCTGCTACTGTATCACACCCTGACCTGACCCCTGACCTCTGCATCAACTGTGTGTGCGGTTTACATGATATAACATAACTACCCTTGTCTTTCACAGGCATATCTCATTTCTAAATCTAGAAAAATGATGCTTTATTTTTCTTCATATTTAATGAAAGGAAGTTTTCTTCCTGAATTTTTTTTTTCAAATGGAGTGAGCAGCGTTTAGTCAGCGTCCCCAGTTGTGTGCTTGCAACCCCTGTCTTAACCAGTATGTGATCTGCCCATTCAGACATGGTTATCGGAACTGTTCCCTGCATGGAAGAACCTTGCGTCTGTGAAACTGATAGATAAAATAGTTGTGTAACTTTCAAGGGCTCTTGTCTATGTAACTGATTGTTTTCTGGTCTCGCAGACTGGTCCATTTGGTGTTTTCTGGTCTCACAGACTGGTCCATTTGGTGGTTCCTGATGCAGCCACTGCATTATTTATGTATCTACTCTTCTTTCCCCCTCCCATGGTGATCTAACAATGCCCCTCCCTCTCTTGGTTCTTGTGCAGAGTTTTTATAAACCCCAGAGCTAAACAGTGCTGTTTTTCAAATGGAGAGAGAGGCATTTATGCGGTGTCCTCAGTAGTGTGCTTGCAGGTTTGTACCAGTCTTTACCAATACTTTATTTTATCATATTCACTGTTCTATACTGAAGGTCTGACAATAATACAATCTGTATCAGTTAATTATTTGCAGTATGGTATGCTGGTTGTAGTTTATGTGGAACTGCTACGTCTTGTATTTGTACAATACTAGGTTTAGCCAACTGATATTTGCATTTTGCACTACTGTTTTGTGTATTGGACATATTGTGGACTTAACGATGCCTGTATATGTAGTCCAGGATGATGTGTACCAGATGTTTTTAACTGTACTTGTTTCTTAATCTCTGTGTGAGCACATCTGTAATGTAGGAAATATTTTTGAAGGCTTTTTGTTATATTGCAAATATTCTGGTTTTGCGATCCATATATAGATATCTTAATGACTAGCTCTTAATTTGCTTTTGTTAAATATAGTCCTGCTGTTTATGGGTCTAATACAAAGAGTTATCTGCTGATTTCATAACTAACTCAGCTGCTTTAGTAGATATTAACACACTTGTACTTCAGCAGGCAAGCTTAATACAGTGATTAACTATTTTTTCTCTTACTTATCTTGAATTCTTGCTCTCTTTTTTCTGATTTCACTTTAGGCTCCTAAGTAACTTATTTATTTTTTGATTGCAGCCCCTATCTTAACCAGTGTGTGACCTGCCCATTCAGACACGATTATCAGAACAGTTTCCTGCATTGAAGAACCTTGCGTCTTTGAAAATGATAGCTAAAATACTGCTTGCAGTGTATGTTATATATTTTTAGTGTTTGTCTCTTTATATTAAACTGCCTAATTAGCATAAAGTTTAAATGTGCACACTACTGGCTCCTTTTTTTCCTTATCCCTAGGACCCAATATGCAGTCAGCCATTTAAATATTTTCTTCTGTAAAAGAAATCACGGTAATTTCTGGTCTTGAATAAGTAAGCACTGCACAGTTCATAGGTAGGTACTAGGCTATTGGCCCTAGAGCCTATATAAGCCTAGCCAAATGGTAGCCTGGCTTTCGTTACCCAAGAAAATTATTTTCCTGTGCCCCTGTCGAGCAGAGCCACAGAAGTGATCCCCAGGGTGAATTTTCTATCTCCCATCCAATCATCAAGATTTTTCTTGAAGACTGCTAATGAGGACCTTTGTTTGATATAGATAGGTAGTTTGTTCCAGAGTATGGGAAGTCTCTGGGACAGGAATCTATCCCTCTAACATGTTCTGCTTATTATGGTGATAAGGTTTAGGTCCCTAGAGCGTGTAGCTCGGATGGATTGGGATTTCTTTAAGTGGAACATGTCCAACAGCTCTGGGTTTGACATAGCTTTGTATGTTAGGCAGAGATCGCCTCTGAGTAGGCGATATGCGACAGAGTAAAGCTGGAGTTTTTTGAGATGGTCTGCGTAGGGCATCTGTTTGAGGCCAGTAATCCTCTTTGTGAGGTATTTCTGCGGCCTTTCCAGTTGTTCTAGATATCTTGTGAGGTACATACCAAAAAGGGCATTGTACTCTATAATGGGTCTAATGAGTGATGAGTAGAGGGGAACAATGATCTCTTTTTTTCCCGTATGAGAAGCCTTTTGTGATGAGGTGTGCCATGTAGAAGGATTTCCTGACTACTGTGGCAATGTAATTATCAAAGGAGAGACTACTGTCCACCTGTGTCCCAAGGTCTCTTATCACACTTTCAGTGTTAAGTAGACTACCGCCTATGTGGTAGTTCATGGGTACAGAGTTTTTACCAAAAGGGATGACGATGCACTTTTTGGCATTGAGCTTGAGGCCATGGCTTTGACACCAGGCATCTTCCTCAGTGAGGCCCTTTTGTAGGATGTCCACATCATTAGGAGTTTCGATTATGGCTCCTAGTTTGCAGTCATCTGCGAACTTTGTTAGCCAAAGACCTTCTGTGTTAGCCTGTACTTCAGAGAAGTAGATACCAAACAGGAGAGGACCCAGGACTGAACCCTGTGGTTCTCCACTTGTCACTGGTCTGAAGTTGGATTTAGAGTCTGCTACTTTCACAGTGTGGGTTCTGTCAGTGAGCCAGTTGGCATCCCATCTTGTGGCATAGGGATTTATACCTAGTTTAGTGAGTATCTATAATTCCAGAGTGGGGGATGGTGTCGAAAGCCTTGGTGAGATCTAGATAGGCTGTGTGAACTACCTTACCCTCACCTATGGCTTTGATGACCACTTCAAATGTTTAGGAGACATGATCTGCCTTTTACAAACCCAAACTGGGTAGGGTCCAGAGTTTGGAGATTACCAATGTCATTGTTTATAAGTTCCATGATGATATGTTCCATAGCCTTGGAGACCAGGCTCATCAGGCTAATGGGGCAGTAGTTCCCAGGGTCTGTGGTGGCTCCCCCTTTGTTGAGTGGGATAACCATTGATGTGCACCATTCATTGGGCACAAAGCCTGAGGTGAGTGACTATAAGGGACTACTTTCACTCATATTTCACTCCCCAGCTAATTAAGACCAGCAAATAGTTGTATAACTTTCAAGGGCTCCTGTCTATGTAACTGATTGTTTTCTGGTTTTGCAGACCAGTCCATTTTGTGGTTCTTCCGGCTCCATTTTCCCCTTGCTTCGTCCGTTCCCCATACCCTACCCCCATTCCCAACCACCCCCTCTTTCACTACTTCTATACTTACACAAACCACATCCCTTACCAAACTCACCTATCATCACCCTTCCCCACTCTTCCATGCCCCTCCCACCTCAATAGCCTTTCACTAAATCTCTCACCTTCATCTCTACTCTCTCAACTTTATAATCTGTACCACTACACAGTTCCCCTCTTCAAATACTCTACTCACCTTCTCCTATTCTTCTTTCATCTACTATCACTATGTTTCTCTACCACTCATTGCACTACTACACAGTTCTTGTATTCCTTCTCAGTCCAGCCTATAATACCACTGACTTCCATAATTATAAAATCAAACACTATCACTCCCTGACACTCACACACACCACTCCTCAATTTTCAGTTAAACCTTATAGTCACATCAGCCCTCATCCATACTATGACTGCAATTCTCTTCTCTTCCCTTTCAAACATATACACCCCACCAACCCTCAGCTCTCCACTTACATGTACAGCAGACTAATAAACAAACTTAACTAGTTTTGCACTCCTTGACACATATTAAGCTACAGGCAGATTTTCATTCCAGCCCAGCCCCCAACTGTGACTTCCCTCCTAATCAACAATACCCCTCTGACTTGATTTCTACTACAACTAATCAAAATCTCACTGGAACAACTCTATTTACTTCACTACATAACATGTAACTCAGATCTACTTAAAATCAATTTCAATCTCAAAAGCTTTCTAAATAAAATTATTGAATTCAATACTACCTTTGACTCTTACTCTCCACACATAGCTGTCATAACTGAAACCTGGCTAAAGCCCCACATCAAAGACTCAGAAATTACATCACATGGCTACAATATTATTAGACAAGATAGACTAAGCAAACAAGGTGGTGGTGTAGCAATTATGTTTAAAGACTCTCTAAAACTGGAAAAACTAAATTGTACTCCCCCAATCAATCCCAGCACTGAAATATCACATGGCTGTGAATTCATCTTCACAAAACCATCAATATTATTGTCCCCTACCTGCCCCCTGGTAACAACCTTTTCCAACATAGAATCTCTCCTCTCTTGGTCTGTTTCCTCTTTCAGCCAAGAAACTATTATCTTAGGTGACTTTCATACAAACTATTAGGTGTCCCACTCAAACTGACAAACACTCCAAAAAACAGTCATTACTTGATTGGATTTTAACCAGCAAGCCTAACCTGGGGTACCAAGCTGGCTGCCTACCAATCACACTAGACGACCATGCTGCAACATTTCTTGTACGGAAAAGAATTCAAACCCAAGCTTACACTCCCTTCAAATGCACATGCAGCAAGAAAAACTTCTCCCTGGATAAGTTTAATATACTACTTCAATGTTGTGACTGGTCTCCATTAAAAAAAACTTTCAACTAGACCTGCAGTGGAATACTTCAATAGCAAATTCCTTGATATCTTAAATAATCTCGCCCCCACCAGGAAGATATGCTCCAAATCCAAACAATTGCCATGGCTGTCTATTGACAGTAAACTTCAAATCAAACAAAAGAATAGGGCCTGGTCACTATATCATACCAACAAAAACAAAACTGACTTCACCTTATATAAGGAATTGAGAAACCAAGTTAAGAAAAAAATCTCCAGTGATAAAAAACTTACTTTCAAACCTGCCAACAAAAGCACGTTCTCAACCCACAAAAGTTTTGGCAGAATATTAATTACCTCCTTAACCCTGGAAAACCCCCCACCCATCTCCCCTCCACTTCCAATACCTCTGAGCCCTTAGTCTCACAGTTCAACTCACACTTTATTAACTCTATCACCTCCCTCTTAAACAGCAAACAATTTCTACCACTCTCAGTTCTCTCCCCTACCACTGAGAACACAGTCTCCTTCTCCTTTAAACCCATTCAAACTTCTTACATAAAAAAATCCTAAGTAAACTAAAACCCTGCTGACTTGCTGCTCACCAACTACCTAATGAATTCCTAAAAGTAGCTGCTCCTTCCATAGCCTACTGCATAGCCATCCTAATCAATCGCTCTATCTCTGAACAGTATGTGCCTCATCTCTGGAAAATTTCTCACATCATTCCTCTTTACAAGGGCAGCCCCTCTAGAGATATCTCAAACTATCAAGCAATCGCCATCCTCTCTCCCATAGTCAAAATCCTAGAAAAATGTATACACCAACAGCTCCTGAATCACCTCACCTCTAACAACCTACTATCCGGCTTCAGACCTAAACACAGTACAAACTCAGTAAAAATAAGTAAGGGTATATGTCAAAATGTGATTGCATATGTTGCTATTTTTTAATGTATTCATTGCATATTTAAATGAGTATTGTTCTTAATTGTATAATGATCAATTAGCTTAACTGAATGATTTGTATTGTGTTTTGAGTATTTATAGCCAGTTGTGTATAAGTTTTACACTGTTCTGATGAAGTCTTGTTGACGAAAGCGTTGATTAAAGAAGGTTTACGCTAATTTGGTTATTGGTGGTATCTGACTGTGGCAGTGCTTTGTATTTTTACTAGTTTTCTGTTGTACTTTGCACTTTTTTTTTATGCTTGTTTTATATTGTGCAGCCATATCCGAGACACAGGGAGATTCGTTAATGGATGTCTACACCATCCAAGGAACTCCGGGGCAGAGTCTAACACATGCTCTACTTAAGACTATGGAAGACATACAAAAATCCCTACAATTGTTGGTGAAGGAGCATTCTCGAGTGAAGTCAGCAAGCTTCAGGTCTGAGAATGAGACAGAGACTGTCGTTGAGGTGAATACCAAGGGACAGAGTACTATTGGTTCCAGGAAGAAGGATATGTTGGAGGAAAGGGCTGTAAAGCCATACAACACTTATGCTAACATTGCAGTGGTCTTAAACAATGGTGATGACCCTTTTACAAAAACAAAAAGTTAGTAGACCCAGGTGAACTGACTCTATATAGGGAACAATGTGCCTGTCTAAACAAATTGCTTAAGAAATATAAAAGTGTGGATATTGAAAACAAGTATTTCCACAAGTGTATCAAACTTAGTATTGTACTGAAGGGTCTAAGGCTTTTTAAATGTCCTAACGGAGTTACCAAAAAAGACCCTTTTTTTATTAAGCTTAAAGAGTTTTCAGTTCAGCGGGTATTAGTTTCCTGGGTTTACTCATCGAACGTAACTATGAAATCCTTAAGGAGCTGAAGGAAGAAATTGTTAAAGTGGAACATGCCATAGAGACTAAATTTTAATTTGTGTTCAGTGAAATAACTGAACACACTTTGTTGCTTGAAGACATTGAGCAACATGAGAAAATCTTGATACAAAGGAAAAACAATAAATTAGATCATGATTTAGCAGAATATGAAATGGATATAGCTTACACTGTTTTTTCAACTAATAGAAACAAGAATTTTTCTTCTTTAGGCAAGAAACAACATTTTTCTGGGTCAGTCCACCTTAAAGAACGAGGGCGGAAAGATTAACCCATATCAGAAGAAACGATTCAGTGTAGGAGAAAAAGTTTGCCAAAAAGTAATGAAGTGGGACTTCGTAGTGATTCCAGCATAGATATAACACCAGAATTGGCAGTTCAACAAATTAATGATACTTTACAGGCATCCAATGGAAAGGAGATTGAAAAAGAGCTTGGCGCCAAACCAAAGGCTTTTTTAACGTACGAGAAAGAGCAGAGACCCTTGAAAATAAAATCTATGGTCACCAGGAAGAATGGGCGACTGATCTCCAACTCATCGACGGACAACAAATAAGGTATAATGAACTTGAGACAGACATTTTAAATTTATCTAGTTTTGAATTAAGTGAATGCCAGTTGAAACTTTTAAGGCTCGGTGTCAACTTTGTCTTTTCTAAGAGGGCGGACATTACTAATACTGTTTTAGATTTGAAAAAATATACTAGAAAATTAAATCTGAAATATATTTTGAAAGATGTTGACAGTGCTGAATCTCTGTTTGTCAAACCATCTAGTTATAATCCATTATTAAATCACACCTTGAAACTATTTGAAAAATCATGCAAAAATGAGTAAAGAGAATTGTTGGCAAATAACACCAACAAATATGCAAGGTATTATGACAATTTGAGTATAGAATTGAGGTCAGCATGAAAGAGTCATGAAAAGTGACAAGGGGGGTATGTTAGTAGTCATGGACCAGTGTCTTTATGTTAATAAAATGGAGAATATGTTTATCTAATGAACATGAATACAGGAGAGTGAAAATTAATGACATTCACAAACGTTATAAATATATTTCAAGTTTTTTTATATGACAGTTTGATGAGTGGAGATTTGAATGAGGTAACATACAATTTTTGTAATATTGAGAACCCAAAATTTGGCGTCCTGTTCGGTATTCCGAGAACTCATAAAAATGTATCTGATCCTCCTTTCCGGCCCATAATTTTGGCACCTAAATATATCACTGAAGGAATGTCTTTGATGGTGGGCACCCTTTTGAATCCATTAGTCCAAAATTTGGGGTCGTTTCTTAAAGATTCATGGAATTTTTTAGAAAGTATCAGGGAGTTCAAGTAACACCATTGTATTTGATCCAAAGAAACATATTGTGTTTACTTTAGAAGTCATTTCCTTATATACCTGAATACCACATGATATAGGTATTGAGTATGTTAGAGCTTTTTTGAGTCATTACACAAAAATGTCCAGTACTAATATTAATTTTTATTGTAGTTTATTAGAAATTATTCTGGACAATCATTATTTTTTATTCCGCAATGAATATTATAAACAAGTCCAAGGTATAGCCATGGGGTGTCAAGTAGCCCCCTCCTTTGCTAACATTGTTATGGGGTGATGGGAACATCACATCTTAGAGACTTTTAAGGATGCTTTTCATGTTTTATATTACAAGAGGGTTATTGATGACCTGGTCTTTATCATAGTGGGTGGTTCTGACACATTTAAACCTTTAGACAGTCAGTTAAATACAGTATCTGTTTTTTGGAAATTTGTAGTAGGGGATGTTGGCACCTGTATAAATTATTTGGATGTGAATTTAAAATGGGATGACATTAATAAAATGTTTGTGAGTAAAATTCATAGAAAAAAAATTATGAACAGCTATTTACATCATTCTAGTCAGCATCCTAAATTTACAAAAAGCAACATCCCCAAGGGGTAATTCATTAGAGCCAGCAGAATGACCAGTGAGGATCATTCGTTGACTGAAGAGTTTAAATATATTACAAAATTGTTCATAGATAGGAGATATGAGGATGGTTTGTAGGTAGAACAGGCAATCTATGTATGGGATAGGAGAGATACTTGGTAGCCACCTATTTTGATAAAAGCAGCTGTAACCATTCTTAAAGTAAATGACAGGGTAGAGTTAGGGCAGAGGCATTTGTGCTTTGGCATGGCCATGACTATAGATGGAGGAATTATCCATAATGTTACTGAAAATAATTGGAAAATTATTGAGGGTAAACATGAAATGCTGAAAGCAGTGGGGTTGAGACCCAGATTTGTGTATAGAAATGATTATAATTTAAAAACTTTGTTGGAGAAGGGCAGGGTATCTGCGACTCATGAAATAAATTTAACAAACAAGGCATATGGCATGTATAAATGCTATGGGTGTGCCATGTGCAGGTATATCCTAGTGGGACCATATGTTGAACTGCCCCACATTTCACACACTATTCCAGTTCCAGAGGGGGTTTCCTGTAAAAGTTATGGAGTGGTATGCATAACTGTCTGTTCCAAATGTTTAAAATTTTATGTATGAATGACCACCAGATGTTTAAATATCAGGATAAGAGAACACAAACTGTATGAAAAGAAGGGACACTAAAAATGCCTCTTTATAGGCATAGCATGGAATGCATTGGTTTTAACAACTTTTTATTCTCTGTTTTACAACAAAGTAGACTAAGTTAAGAGGGGGCGATTTCAAAAATTATTTAGAACAAAGGGAGACCAAATGGCAAATTAATTTAAGGGCAGATAAAATACCAGGCTTGAATGATGTCATTAATATTAAATATTTTTTAAAGAATCGGAGGGTATATGCCAAAAAGTGATTGCATATGTTGCAATTTTTTAATGTATTCATTGCATATTTAAATGATTATTGTTCTTAATTGTATAATGATCATTTAGCTTAACTGAAAGATTTGTATTGTGTTTTGAGTATTCATAGCCAGTTGTGTATAAGTTTTACACTGTTCTGATGAAGTCTTGTTGACGAAAGCGTTGGTTAAAGAAGGTTTACGCTAATTTGGTTATTGGTGGTCTCTGACTGTGGCAGTGCTTTTTATTTTTATTTTTGCTGGTTTTCTGTTCTACTTCGCACTTTTTTTATAGTACAAACTCAGCTCTAATAACCTTTACCGATACTATCCATTGCCTCAAAAATGATGGGCAACTAGTCTCAGCAATTTTCCTGGATATGTCAAAAGCCTTTGACAGCATATCCCAGCAACTGCTACTCAACAAACTTGCATCATACAGTCTCAATTCATCATCCTTAACATGGTTTCACAGCTATTTAACATACTGTCAGCAGGTTACAAAATGGGAGAACAAACCCTCCCCATTGCTACCAGTATCCATTGGTGTACCCCAAGGATCCATACTTGGTCCCCTCCTCTTTGTCATATTTACCAACAACCTAATTTCTGCCACAAACTTAGCCACTATCATCCAATATGCAGACGATTCCACTCTTACCTGCTCGGCCCTTTCCCCCTAAGAACTTCAGCACAAAATGCAAAAATCTTTCCAGGACACTGAAAATTACCTTTCCATCCAGCAACTCATCCTAAACCCATGCAAATTAATGATTTTCTCAAACAAATCATCCAAGCTCAGCTCAATACCTTTCTATATTTTCTCCTCTAATGGAATAAAAATTGAACCTACTAATCAGACCATGCTCTTCGGATTTACAATAGATGATTAACTAAAACTTGATAAACATATCTCTCTAACAATCAAAAAGGTGCATACAGAACTTGGTGCTCTCTGTAGGGCCAAACCAGACCTTACTCAGCAAGCTGGACTAGCCACAGCTAGATCTCACTATCTACCCTCCTCTACTCCTCAAATATTTTCATCAAGCTACGTAAGACTGATCTTAATGACCTAGAGTCCTGTTATAATAAAGTAGCTAAGTTTGCAGCCAATCATCCCCATAAAACTCATCAATGCTCCTCTGTTCAGCACCTCAGCTGCCTGGAGCTTCCCAACCTGTTAACACTAAACCAACATACCTTTGCCCACAAAGTCATACACAACCTTAGTATGTGCCTGCACTTTCAAGCCTCGTTCAACCCAACTTTAACTGCAGGTACCTTAGGTCTTCCAATACACTAATGCTAAGATTTACCCAGTCTCACAACTATCATGGTGACTCCTTCTATTGCAGTAAAATAGTTAAGGACTGGAATGCTCTTCCTCTGCACATCAAAAACAATCCTAAAACAGCCTAAAAGACTATCTCAATAGCAACTGGCTCTGCTCCTGTATTTCACGTGGCTAATTTTCTGTCTCCTGTTCTTCATAACTGTCTTCTAGTGCACCTCTTGTCTGAACCTTTAAGCAGCTAGTACTTATAACCCATGTCTTTGATCAGATTTTTGCTTATTTCTGATAGATTTTTTGATTATTCCAGCTATCTATATCTCTGTATCATGTTATACTACATGCTTTTCACAACTATTTGTTTCTTTAGTAATTTTATTTGCATTGCTGTTAATATTTGTGTTGTGTCTATTTTTTTCTTAACTAAATTGCTTTTGTACTGGAGCTCTTCTCCTTGGGTCTTCATTGAAAATGGGCTATTTGCTCAGTCAGACACTACTCGGTTAACAAATGTAAATAAATAAAATGTAACAGCAATACTTATAAAGGTTCAGCATTATCAGAGATATACATTGTTTAATTTTTGTACAACATAAATTCTATAACCATACTTTTTCATTGTTTGAGCTATTCCCTCACATTTTAAGATTCATAAATTTTTGTCATAGTAACTTAACCCATAATTTTGACACAAAGCATTTTTAAACTTGTTCTTTTGCAAATGTAAAGGGCCTAAATAAAATCTAGGAAAATAAATAAAATATAATTATGACATAGCTTTATGCCAGAGTAAATACATAATAATGCAACATTTTCACAACTATAAAATGTCAAAACTCAGATGAAAATGTAAGTGAACTCCTGCATACCATGTAACATATTCTGCCTGCCTGTGAACCTTGTATTAATTGACACCGGGTAGGATTCATAAAAGTAAACAGACACATATGCTGCCACTGAAAGTTTCATGTTTTGGTATATTCCACTATGCAACTTTAAAATCACAAAACCAACAAATGACAAAAACCTCAAGTCCAATCATCATCACAGAGATCCTCTCTTGTCATATATTCTTTGTTAGATCTGGAATATGCTCTCTGTTTTACCTCAACACTCTCTTGATATTTTGACAAACACACAGTCCTAACTTTCCCTCCCTGGCTGTGTTAGTTTATTTTCTATGCCTGACTTAATTCCCTTGTAATGGCCTATGCAAACGTGTAAATCACTTTGCTGCAGATAAATATTACTCATTCCTTGATGCAAGAAAAAAATCTGTTTTCTAACTAAAATGACTTCTTAAGCTGTTTGCATAATATTGTATCAGGATTGCTTCCAGTTTATATATTATTATCTGAAGCATATCTATCATTGCCTTCTGCACTGAATATCATATTTCTTTTATGTGGAACTTTTTCCCCTGATCCTCTGTTTAAAACAGGCTATACCTAGGCAGACCTACCCAATCATTAAATAAATAAATACAAGGGAACAATAACGTTTTAGTCCCTTATACCTTTTGCACCATAGCATGCATTAGTATAAGACTAAGAGTATTCATTTCATAACTCTGTCATCCTGCTGATTCAGGGTTAGTGCACTAATGTGTTAACAACCTGTGATGTACTTCTGTGTAGACAGTGACATGGCACAGAGGAGTGTACTAAACCTTTTTCAGTCCTACTACCAGTTGTTGATTTTTTTCCAAGGCATTGCATTATGGCTTTATATGGCTACCACTGAAGTCACTTCCCATAGCAAATTATTAGGGGTGATATTGGATGGTAATCTTAAATTTGACCTGCATATACAAAATTGCATACAAAAAAAATCACCAAAACTAGGAATGCTTTACAGACCCACAACGGTCTCACCACCACAACTAAAACTATACATCCCATTACTTACCAACTCCTCCCATCCTTACTAACTTCCAGGCATCACAAAAATCAAAACATGAACAATGCTATAATAAAGTGGCTAAATTTGCAACAAATATCCCTTTCAGAACCCCCTCAACTACACGTACCCAGCTTCTCACCACCTATAAATTATCCAGTATATATCTGCTTGTCCACCACCAAATGCCATTTTACACAACTATGTTCCCAATTGGTCATTACAATCCACCGACCAAAAACACTGACCACAAACCTATCAAATCTGCTGGGCATAGTCTGTAGTCATACCCTGTTGCTAAGGTCTGGAGGTCCTTACCAGTATGCATTAGCCCAATACCCCTCACCCAGTCCTTGAAATCCATTCTGAATGACTTAATAGCCAAAAATCTGTCTTCTTACTCAACCCCAGTATAAACTACACCCCTAAATGTGGATATTACCTTTTCATTCCTTACAGCTCCTTACTCTTCCTTCTTCACTCATTTCCTTACATCAAATCAATTTATTTCCCCAACTCTCTTTCTAAATTTGCCATACCTCTGCTTTTTATCTCGTCATATTACAGTTCTTGCTTGTATTATACTAACTTATCTTTAATTTCCATATAAACTGCCTAAAATTTCTCTAAATATTAAATCATTGCCATATAAGTTGTATCTGTTTTTAACCAAACCAATGATTTCACATTAAATAAATTATTTAAAGTGTAGATGTTTTTGTATTAGTTTTGAAGACTGTAAAATTATTGTTCTGAAAATGTTTGTGTAATACTTTGGAGCTCTTCTCCCTGGGCTTTGTTGAAAATGGGCACCTACCTAATCAGACTTTCCCAATAATCAGATGTCAATAAATTAACAAATATCTGTGTATATTTGTTTCAGGCAGCATGGCAAACAATGGCCCCTACAGGAAACTGACCTTTCTCCTATAACTGCCAGATGCAATCCATATTTCAGAATGTGGCAGGGAGGAACTCTGTATGTGTGAAAGTATATCAACACCAGAGTCCTCTCCCTCTCTTTGAAATTTATATAATTTCATTGGGTTGCACATTGATGACATGGCAACCTGAAAGAATATAAAATACAAGCAAATGTGTATACACATTGCAGTTATGAATTGTTTTGGAATGATCACTGCAGTTCAGAACAGTACTATATTTTAAGTCATGTGTTGGTCAGGAACAGGTTGTGAGGACTGTTTACCTTAGACAATCAGAAATGCATTAATGTGCTTGACATGTGGGGTTAGGCAGCAGGCTAGCCAAGACAAGCAATTTAATTTCAGAGGAGGCACAGGCAACTCCAAAAATATTGTTTATTTAAATCATAATCTTTTCGATTTTAATTTTATGAGTTACCAGCCTAAATGCAGAAGGATAAAAGCCAATGGACAGGTTTATTTGTTGTATATAACCAGTAAAAGAATAATGTACCAGGCAGTGTCCACATCATTTCAACTGCTTATATGTGTGCCTTGTATTTGATAATCTATTTACTTCTGTACAGACTAGCATATGCTTTTTGTATGGGGCACCTGAAATACTTTTCAAGATCTAGGCTACCTCAGAGAAACATTTTTTAAGAATGGCTCTCTGAGAACTTTGGATTAGAGGGTGTCCAATAGATGATTCTGTGTTATATGAACAAGGTTAACAAAAAGAAACGCAGCATGATGATATTTTAAATCAAGATACCGGGAATCCTGTTTCTGGGCATTGCTGATTTTCTGAACTGCATGGTTAATAAATCATTACCTGCAGAAGAGGTCTTGGATAGTTGGGCCATTGCCAGTGTAATTCCTATTCATACAGGTAAGAGAAAGCAAGATGAATGTGAATACTCATGACCAATTAGCCTCTTAAATAGCATTGCCATACTATTGGAATACTGCATTTGTACATGTTGTGGAACAGAATATTTTGGGAACTTGGCATTCTGGATGGGAAACAACACAGACTTGACATAAAAGAATTCAGTTAAAATAAATAAAGGCTATATCTTTATAATCTTAAAATCAAAGTCCTTGAAGAAAATACATTTGCCAAAGCCATTATCACCATAGGAGGTTACTAGGCTAATGGCCCTAGGGCCCTTACAAGCCTAGCCAAGTTCTGCCCTTGTTTCCATGATCAGTACCTATTGCTCCTGAGAGACACAGCTGGAACCCCCAGAATAAATTTAATGTTGCTCAGATTGCACTTGAAAAGGGCCAAAGAGATGCTCTGCTCGACATAAATTGGGAGACTGTTCCACAGGTGTGATAACCTCTGGGAGACAAATCTGTCCCTCCAGCAGGTTAATGTCACATACCAGATTAAGGTCTTTAGAGTGAGTAACCCCTGAGCTATTGGACTTATGGATATGCAGTATTTCCAATAAAGCAGAGTCAGAGATTGCCTTATATGCAAGGCAGAGATTGCCTGTGAGTAGTCTGTATGAAACAGAGTAAAGTGACAGTAATTTCAGATGATCCACATACAATAGATGCTGATGACCTTGAATTCTCCTAGTGAGGAATTTTTGTGGTCTCTGCAATTGCTGCAGGTGCTTGGAAAGGTACATGCCAAAAGGGATGTTGTACTCAATTATTGGCCTAATAAGGAAAGAGTACAGGGTGGTTATAGCTTCTTTTTTCTCGAGGCAATTCCCTTACTTATGAGATGAGAAATTTAGAATGCCCTTCTTATCACTGCAGAGACATGGTGATCAAAGATAAGGTTGTTGTAAACCTGTGTGCTCAGGTCTCTCACCACTGAGTGCGTGCTTAGGGTGTTTCTATTGATGTGGTAGTTAGCTGGAACATCACTCTTACCGAAAGTGATGGTAATATATTTTTTTGCAATGAGTTTAAAGCTGTGACTTTGGCACCAATCATTTGTTTGTGTAAGACCTTCTTGTAGGACGCTGCCATCATTTGAGGATTGTATGACTGCTCCCAGTTTGCAGTCATCAACAAACAAAGCCACAGACCTTTAGTTTTTGCTTGTACTTCACATAAATAGATTCCAAACAGTAGAAGTCACAGGACTGATCCCTGTGGAACACCACTGGTTACAGGTGTGCTGCTGGAGGTGGATTCCCCAATTTTGACTGTATGGGTTCTATCAGTGAGCCAGTTAGCAACCCACCTAATGATATAAGGGTTGATACCTAGCTGGGTGAGTTTGTCTATAATGCCTGAGTGAGGAATACTGTCAAAAACATTGGTCAAGTCCAGGTAGCATGTATGCACAGTTTTCACCTCATCCAGGGCTTTGGTGACCGTCTCAAAGATGTTCACCAGGTTTAACAGGCATGATCTCCCTTTGACAAATCCAAACTGAGTAGGGTCAAGTGTTTGGAGATTACCTATATCTTTGTTGATAAGGTCCATGACTATTTGCTTTATGGCTTTGCAGATAACACTAGTCAAGCTAATAGGTCTATAGTTCCCAAGGTCAGTGGAAGCACCACCTTTGTGCAAGGGGAAAATGATGACCATTTTCCATTTAGCTGAGATGAAGCTGGTACTTAAACTATAACTGAAAAGAGTACCCAATGGTGTTGCTAATTCATGTTGGAGCCCATGTAGGACACCACCTGGGATGTTATCAGGTCCCATAGATGCTGTGCCATAGAGAGGGCATAAATGACCTGCTCTATAGAGATACAAGCTGGGGAACAGGTGGAAGGAATGTCATGGGTTATGTGTGGTGTGGACAAGAGAATTAAGTTTTCATAGAACCTGTTGGCTAACAGGTTTGCTATGTCCACAGGTTCAGTGTATGCAGTATCATTAACTACCAGTTTGGTGCAAATCTGGGTCTTACCTTTTAGGCTATGGATGTAACTAAAGAATGCCTTATGATTGTCTTTAGTTGAGGACGCTAATTTGGATTTATTGTTTGCTTTGGACGGCTTCACAAGAAGTCTGATTTGCTTGTTTAAGCTGTGGATGGAATGTTTCCAGTTTTGGGCATGCTCCCACTTACTTTTGGACAACAATTTCTTCCTCTTATTGTAAAGCCTGTTAATGGCAATTGTCCACCAGACAGGTTTGGTCTTCCTTGAAGAGCTTGTTTTGGTCTATCAGGTATGGCCACATCAATGCAGTTATACAGGTCTATGTAAAAAGCACTGATGTAAGACTTGGCATAGTTGCCAGTTCCATCTGATGGGGGAGGTGCAGTGAAACCATTTATACGGTCCCTTAGAAGGATATAATCTTCTTTGGAGAAGATTATATCCTTCTAAGGATATAATCTTCTTTGGAGAAGTTTTTTAGTTCAGTTGCTGCTGGGGGTCCAGTGTGACAGTTACTTTGAATGAGACTGATTTGTGCTCAGAACTGACAAGGGAAGATCTCACAGTGGGGATGCTACAGCAGTCCCCCATATTGGTAAGAACCAGATCCAAGATGTTGGTGCCCCTAGGTGGGGTGTCTACCAGCTGCCCCAGGGCATTGAAGTTAATGAACTCAAGGAACCTTTGGGCAAGTGAGTTTGAGCACAAGTCATTTACCCAGTCAATGGATAGGTAATTAAAATCACCCAGAACCATGGTGTTTGAATGTATCTTGATGGATTCCAGTAGATACAAGTAAGTAGAGTGGGCGTCTTGACTCATGGAGGTGGTCCTGTAGCTGGCAATGACTTGAATAGGTGTCTTACCAATAGTTAGTTGCACCTGAAGTGTCCCCAGGGAATCATACAGTTTAACCAATCTGGAGGTGCATTTATCTTTAATGACTATTGATAGACTGCCTCCTTTAGTTTTCATGCCTTCCGTTCGTGGTCTGAACATGTGGTGCATACCTCTCCACTGTACAGATTTTTGCAGAATGTCCAGATTTTTGCCTCATACTTTTGTCCTATTTTTCATAACATTGGGGTTTTCTGGCAAAATTGTGGCAAATCATTAAAGACTGACGTTAGAAAATAATGGCACACATTTGAGTTTCAGATTTCATACCTTTCAGAAAATTCATGTTAACTCAAAACCTGTTATTCTACCAACTTTCTAAGTTAGTAAGAGTAATATTTAAAGGTTGTCCCTATTTTTGGGCCTTTGTCCTACTTTTATTAATGACTTTGTCCAGATTTCTTGCTCTAAGAGGTTGAGAGGTATGATGTGGTAGAAGGTGTAATCCGGTATGGCTGGGGTGCTCTCCACAGCCTTGAACCAGGTCTCTGTGACTGCACCGATGTCAGCGTCTTCCAAGGTGATGACTGCTTCCAGTGAGCAGAGTTTCATGCCAAGACTCCTAGCTTTAGTAGCATAATCTTGGTTGTTTTTTGATGAAATTTTTATGTTGGGTATTTTGTCCTTGTGACATTTTCTAAAAAAGGCACTATAGGGGTGGCAAGAGCCTTTGTCAGTAGCCAAAATCCCAGGGTTGACAGATGAAAACTATTTCTGGCAAAGCATCGAGGTCTATCAGTCATGGCATCCCCAGGCTGACAGAAACTGGATCCCGTTAGAACTAAGTAAATTATTGAAGTCAGTGATTTTCTGTTCATATTGAGGAATCATCCTGTGTGAGAGTAATATGGTGTTCAAGGCTAGGAACATACCTGCCTGTGACACATAATCAGACAGCTCAATCATGTTTCTCTTCACGTAGTCCAGGGTGGTACATCTTAAGTCATTCACACCAACATGTACTATGACTGAATCGTAACGGTACTTGTAGTTGGGAGTCTTGAGTGCCTGCATTATTTGACAAATCCTGGCACTTCATGTCCATCATCTCTAGCTTCTTCAACTGCTCTGCCTTCACTGCCCAGGTTTCTTTACCATACAGTAGTCCAAGTCACATTTCTGTTTTGTACACTTTGCTTTTCACCTTCTTTGCATTCTTCTACACACTACTCCTGACTTTCTGTACCAATTGACTGCAGCCCCTCTGATTCTTCATTCATTCAGACTTCTCTACTCCTCAACCACCCCTCCCAGATACTTGAAGCTGATAACCTGCTCCACAACTTTCCATTTTATCTCAGTGTTCAGCTTTGTCTGACTTCCTTCACTTGCTGCCATAACTGTCTTGTTTATACTCAGTTTCATCCCATCTGCCAACAGCATTGCATTCCATTCTCCTGAAATTTGCTGAAGTTCCTGTTCAGAGTCACTTTTAATGCACAACACCTGTGTACAGCAGCTTTGTTGATCTCTCCCCTCTGACCTGTTTACTAATATAGTCCATCACCAGCATGAGCAGCAGTGGACCCAGAACTGAACCCTGACGCATACTTCACTTCCACTGATAACTCCTTTGTGAATCTGAACACTGTTAGTACTTGTGTCATTGGGTCCTTGTACAAAATTCTGCTAATGTTTCTGGGAATTCAAACCATCCAAGTACTGTCCAAATCAGCTTCCTTGGGACCTTATCATATACTTTCTCCACATCTAGGAATGCCCATTTGGACTCTTTCCTTATCTTTAGCTTATTCACAACTCTTGGTCTCACTGCAAACACGGTGTCAGTTGTGCTGCATCCTGATCTGAATATGAACTATTCATCTCCCATCTTACTTTCCACTACTCTGTATATAAATGTATTAGCCTCCTTTCTCCTTTCATGCACTTTAACAGGAGTTTGATACCTCTGTACTGCCCACAGTTGTGAATGTCACCTTTGCTCTTGTACACTGGCACTAGAATAATAAATGCCAAAGACAATTGCTCATTAAATCATCAGATTATCACCCAGAAACATATAGCATAGATAACTGTATTGTGCAATGGAGTTTAACTTGGCTCCCTGATAGCTCTGTCAGAATTAAATATAGCAACAACTATTAGTGAAATGCATTACATCATAAACAGTGTAGCACTATAATCAGTTCTGAGTTCATGCTTTTAATTGATTTGCCATTTTGTAAAGAGAAACAGTATATCAGATGTGATGTTAATCTAAACTTAGAGTGGAGCAAAGCCAGTAGCTGTCTGCAAGAACAATTTGAATAATATTAATTAACATCTGGGCTAAGAAAAATAAAACGCAGTTCAATATTTCAAAATGTGTGGTTACATATCTATGTCATATGTAGGTATTACATTGTTGGGTAATACTAAGAGCTATTTAGACTTTGGCATGCTAGCTGATGACAAAATAAAATTTGATTAGCATATTATTTCTACAGCATTAGAAGTAAAGTTGTTTGGTTCTTTAATTCTTTTTCCAAGTCAAGGAAATCAACAATTCACCTTCTAATATGCTCCAACTGCAGAAAACCACAACTTAAGTATGGCAAGAGGACAACTCTCTTCGGTCTATTTCCTCTGAAGAATTGTGGAAAAAATGGAACAGGTGCAATACAAAGACATTTTAGAAAGCAGATACAGGGTTTGTATAATTATTGCTCTACGTCAGAGTTAAAGATTGTGAGTTTAGTATTCCTTCAGATATAGGAAATGTATTGGAAACCTGATTTTGGTGTACCATTTTCTAAGGAATATATTTTTATCATACTGCCACATTATGATATAATCTGGTCATTGTAACATAGAAGAAGCAACAAGTCAGCTACTTAAATAGCAAAAAAAGGTGCAAATCTTTTTTTTTCCTGTGGTGCAGCTTAATATTGGAATCAGCTTTTTAGCTTTTTACAGAATCCAGCATTGTATGAAGTGTCAACATTTGGGGACCATAAATATCAGTGAAAGGTAACCTGGTCTGATGAAGGCATTAGAGTCTTTCAGTATGTATGTATGGACTACGTAACAGAAGTACACCTGTTTATATGAATCCCATCACAATGATAAATTAAATACAAATCAGAAAAAGTAAAACATGTTGTAACTGACCATTATACCTTTAAAGCATTTTTGCAGAGGCTTCAGCACCTGCATCCCTATGACATGAGGATGTGCCCCCACATTCTAAATGTTTATATTTACTAGCTCCAAAATCACTGTACCTCACAGAAGGTGAAATATTCTGAGATAGTGCAAGCTCAGACTAAATATGTTCTACCACACATTCATACATTCAGTTCTACTATTTTGAGGCACAGTTAGAGTCCTCAGAATAGTACCAGACATTCGTATGTATGTATGTATCTGTACCGAAAAGAAAAACAGAAAAGCACAGTCATCTAAAGCCAGTTTTCCTTGGTTTATACCTTGTATGGGATGCATCATATTTTTAAAGTTCACCTTTGATACACTACAGTGTTTTTCTCCTTTATACATGCACATGTACATTTATATGCCTATACCTTGTAGTCCCACCTATAATTGTAATCTATGTTAGACTTGATTAAAATACCTTTTTTGTATGCAAAAACGATGGCCACATCAGAACCTTGACCAAAGATCAGGGATAATTTAGAAAAGGAATTAACAGTTGTCATATCTGAGACATAATGTTAATACACAATAATATATTTAGGCAAACTGTCACATATAGACTTAATCATGTAACATGGCACCATGTAGATGAAAAGGGTAGATTCAGCTAGCAGCTAACTAAATACAATACAAATACTTTTCATTGACTCTGAATCACTCATACTAATGCATAGGTCACACTTGTGGCATAATTTAAAACAGCAACAAAATAAATTACAGACCAGTATGAGAAGATACAGTACATTCCTTAGTCTGTTGCAGTGTAGGAAGAGTGAATAGATGACTGGAATTCACCCTGTTCAAGTCTTGGTCTAACTTGGTTATGTAATAATTTATTGTATATGCATTCAATGATATTACACTGAGTGTGCAGTGTAGAAGACTGAGTTTACAGGGTTAGTAAGGTGTGAGTAACTCATGCTTAGGCCGTACCTAAATCATGACTCAGCTGTGTCATCCTGAATCCCCTCAGTTTGCATCCCAATTCATTTTCAGCAAGAAATCAGACAATAAAGAACAGGTATGGTGAAATAGAGCTATCTGTAATGAAAACATATTGGTCAGGTGAGTAAGGAGAAGAACTGAGGATGGTAAAAAAAAATGTTAACTTAGGATAGGATTTTGTTTGCCGAATCTAAAACATTTCTTAACAATGTCTACTTTGCAACATAAAACAGTAAAGCTAATCCTAGATCTTATCTTGAAACATATAAAAGCATTGTAAGGGCTATTATTACATTTGGGATGACATCCTGCCAGGTAGGATCTAAGGCTCTATTGTAATGTGTTCTGATTTACATGTTTAACCCCCTTAAGAATGCCTTTTGTGTAGAGTCCCCATGTCTTACTTATGCCTACATGTGATTTAGATGAGAGCTCTAGATTCTTCCTATATCCCAATGGCATGTTGTTAGTGTTGAGCCATTAAACTGCTCGTAGGCATTTATGTGTTTTTTGCGCATGTGCATGCTTACTTCTATGGGCTATATTATCTTTTCAGGACTGAGTTTTCTTTTTATTTCTTTGCATTGCATGCTGAGATAGGTACCAGATCCCCTGTAATCCCAAACAGGATAAAGCCAGTACTGGAGAAATAATGAATTAATAACCAAAATCAACATTTAGTCAGCAAGTAATAAATGGTTGTGTCTTAGAGCTGTGGAAAGCCTAAGTAGTCCAAAAAAACAATACATATTGGATGCAGACACAATAAAAGTAGTGACAAAAGAAACTGTCTCAGAATTTGCAAAAAGAAGCACTTTAGTGTGGCTTAAACAGATGAAAATAGTACATTGATTAATGGTCCTAGTATGAAATAGAATCATCTAGAAGAAGAGCTGGCCGATGCACCATGCAGTACATATATCTCATACTAGCTATATTTTCCTGAACTTCTCAAGCCATTAAGTGCTAATATATCCCTAGCAAAATAGGCATGACCCACTTAAGTCAAGTGAAAAAATATTACTGGTAAATCCAAGAAAATTATATGGATTCTGAGAGATGCTAAACAAATTACTATGCATAAAAAGCAATATTCAAAGCAGTTTGTAGTGGTGCTTAACAAGGTATATTCAGCCATGATGTACACTTTGCAATTTTTATTTAGTTACTTGTTCCCCCCATTAGCACTGTAGGGTGAACTTTTTGTCAGAATTGGCCAAATACTTTAAGCAACTAAAAGCAGACCATGAAACAGGCATTAGAGTCTTGCCTCTTAGTCAGATTGCATGGTACCATGTGACAAGCATGGAATGGGGAAGCTACATTCTAGTGATGTAAAAGCCGGTTTGTAGTTCCAAAAATCCTGGCAACATAACTGGTGACTTCCCATTCAAAAAGGGAAAGCAAGGCTAAAATGCCTAAGTGGAAAATAAAATTATCTAAACAAATCAATAAAGTGATGGTAAAGGTGATATGGCAACATAAGTTTTAATTCAACAGCTTTAATTAGAGCCCTGAGTAACTTTAATGAGTTATTTGACAACAAAATGAGCCCAGCGATGATCTAAAGTGATAAGCATATTGCAGGACAGAGCTCACCATTATTCTTATCCAGTTTTATAAATGCATAATGAAGCGGTTTCTTTAATGACATTCAGACATCTTTTCCACAGTTAAAAGTCCAGGTAACTGCACTACAGGAACACTGCCATGGTAGCTACAACCACTGAGATGATGAAAATGCTATTGGAATATCCTGTAATGGGCATGGATCATACAGTTACCTGGAGTTTAAAGCCAGCCAGCCTCAGACCAGTGAAGACTAGCAGCAGCCCCACTGCTGAAACAATCGGGAAGGAACTCACCCCAGTAAAGAACAGCATAAGAGAGATGAGCAAGGCGTCTAAGGAATTAGCAGTATACCAAGCAGTTCCAAGAGCTCCTTATACGGTATTTTAAGGAATTAGCAGTATACCAAGCAGTTCCAAGAGCTCTTTATATGGTGTTTTAAGAAATTAGCAGTATACCAAGCAGTTCCAAGAGCTCCTTATATGGTATTTTAAGGAATTAGCAGTATACCAAGCAGTTCCAAGAGCTCTTTATATGGTGTTTTAAGAAATTAGCAGTATACCAAGCAGTTCCAAGAGCTCCTTATATGGTGTTTTAAGGAATTAACAGTATACCAAGCAGTTCCAAGAGCTCCTTATATGGTGTTTTAAGGAATTAGCAGTATACCAAGCAGTTCCAAGAGCTCTTTATATGGTGTTTTAAGGAATTAGCAGTATACCAAGCAGTTCCAAGAGCTCCTTATATGGTATTTTAAGGAATTAGCAGTATACCAATCAGTTCCAAGAGCTCTTTATATGGTGTTTTAAGAAATTAGCAGTATACCAAGCAGTTCCAAGAGCTCTTTATATGGTGTTTTAAGGAATTAACAGTATACCAAGCAGTTCCAAGAGCTCCTTATATGGTGTTTTAAGGAATTAGCAGTATACCAAGCAGTTCCAAGAGCTCCTTATATATGGTGTTTTAAGGAATTAGCAGTATACCAAGCAGTTCCAAGAGCTCCTTATATGGTGTTTTAAGGAATTAACAGTATACCAAGCAGTTCCAAGAGCTCCTTATATGGTGTTTTAAGGAATTAGCAGTATACCAAGCAGTTCCAAGAGCTCCTTATATACAGTGTTTTACTCCTTATCCAGTACAGACATTACAGTTTGTAAGGGGGGATGCTGCACAGCTGAGCATGCTGTCCTTCGTATAAGGTGCTAAACCAAGGCCTCATCTGCCTAAGTTGATGGTAGCTCAGATGGATGTAAAAGATCTCATGGCACCTATCAAAAAGAGGAGGAGTCCTTTATTTAACACAACATAAAAACATTATTTACATATTTTCCAAAATATATATATTTACAGGCACATATATACATATGTCTATTTTTTCTTTACTGTTTTATTATTTTTCTTAAAATATCCTCAATGTTTTTCTTCAATAATTGACCCCCACTCCTTCAGCAGCAATAATCTAGTTTTTCATAATATATCTGTCAAAATCCATTTCCCATTAAACAAAAATTAATTTAGTCTTTCATTCTAAATAACCCAAAATTATATAAAATAAATTCCTATTTACCCATCTTACATATTCTTTGTTCTTGTTATTTTACTATCTATACATAATCATGTTCATATCTACATCGTTTATGTTTTCTTCACAAAACTTTTTCCAGAGTTTTACCACTAATTTGCATTTCAAAACTACATGTTATGTTGCACCCCCCCACACACACACACAAAATAAACACACTCTTTCAACTTTCTTTTTATATAGCATATTCCATTTTACTGGTAACTTATTTATTAGCAGTCTCCATAGGAAATCCTGACTACTATCTTGGTATACCATTTTTCCTTACTTTAATGGTTTTAATCACTTCTAGTAAATTTCCCAGGGATTTATATAATATTGTTTCATAGCATTATTGTACCATGTCCTTCTAACTTTTCTATATCATTTTTTTAATTTTCCATGCTAATATTTTTTCTTGATAATTTTGAATTTTTTCATTTACATATTATTTTTCTGTTATTATTCTCATCATGCCACAGAATTTTCTGTACTGATATTTAAACATTCTCACTACTAATTTCTCATTCCCTTCCTTCACCCACTTTAATGCTCTATACAAGTTCAAAGAAGTAGAACAAACAACCAGATATAGTAAGCCCAATCTCCCTTCATCTACACTCATACACAACACATTTTTTCACTGAGTTTAATCTTGAACCCCATAGGAAAGAAAACATCAGCTGCATGATTTACTTTTCAGATTTTTTCCAAGATCATATAAACATTTGACACCTATGGTATTTTTGCCACTGATATAGATTCCCCCAGATAAATCTTTTCCCTGAATGCTAATCTATATGTCCTCCAAAGAATATATATGTATTTAGCAAAGAACATGAAATGGACTTTAAAAAACTTTAATTACACAAAATGATAGCAGCCATCAACAAATAACGCATTACTATAGTTATAGTTATAGTTATACTATACTCAGAAAACTTGTTATACTTTTATAGTTATACTATACTAATATAACTCATTATTACAGTTATACTCTACTAATATAAATCATTGTAGTTATACTCTACTAATATAACTCATTATAGTTGCACTATACTAATATAGCTTATCATTATAGTTATACTATATTAATATAACTCAGTTATACTATACTAATATAACTCATTATTATAGTTGTAGTTATACTATACTAACATAACTCGTCATCATACTATATTAATACAACTTGTTATTATAGTTATACTATGGTAACATAACTCATTATAGTTATAGTTATACTATACTAATATATCTCGTTATTATAGTTATAGTTGTACTATACTAATATAACTCATTATTATATTTATACTATACTAATATAACTCATTACTATATTTATAGTTATACTATACTAATATAACTTGTCATTTGTTACTGACTGCTATCGTTTTGTATAATTAAAGTATTTTAAAGTCTACTTCCTCTTCTTTGCTATTCAGCAAGTGGAGTTCCAGGAGGACTTTTCTTTTGTGCACTTTCTTTGTTACTTGGTCTTCTTTGTGCATTGATGCAATTTGGCTAAGACATATTCCTTTCATTTATCAAACCCTCCCATTGCATCATAACTACATAATATTTCCCAGACTGTATCCCTAGCAAAAGACACCTCACTCATTGAAACATGCACACACACACACACACACACACACATGCGTGCACGAGCACACGCGCCCGCGCACACACGCAATTTTCACCACATCACCCAAATCCTTACTGTTATCTTTATTCAAGGTAATTCCCCTTTCCTTTAAACATCCATTCAGACAAATCAACACTTCCTTTATCCATATTTTGTTCTTAGCAAGTACGACTATATCATCTGTGTAGGTCAAAACTACTGGAATCGCAACCTCCTTCTCCATCCTACATCTTGAATGTTTCACTATATTCTACTTACAAAGGCATGTGTCTGGAGCTTTTCTCCTCAGGCCTCCACTCAAAATTGTGTTGTTCCAAGTTGAACTTTCCCGGTTAACAAATGTTAAATAAATAAATAAATGCTTCACTCACTACTGGATTCATTACCAACGCAAACAATATCCCACTAATGGGAGTCCTTGTATTATACCACACTTCATGCATATTTCTTTACTCAGCCACCTATTCACTAACAGCCGCACTCTATCATTTTGATATGCTGACATACACACTCGCCTAATTGAATTACCTATTCCATACTTCTGCAAAACATCCCATACAGCATCATGTCCTACTGTATCAAATGTCTTGCTGATGTCACCTGCCATAAGTTTCATATGCTTCCTTGTGTTTACTTCATCCACAATTTCTCAAAGAACCAATAACAATGCTTGACATCCCTTCCCTTTTATACCATATATGCTTTCTTCCATAATAGCCCTCATCCTTCCTTCCTTTGCCTCTGCATTATTCTCATAAAACTCATAATCTATGTTATTTAGTGTGATGGGTCTCCAATTTATTATTTCATCCTTCTCCTCTTTCTTCCACATCAATTTTAATATTCCACTATATAACTCTTCATAAACAAACCCTTTCTTCAACCATTCATTCAGCACATTTACAAAATACTCTCTTTGCCAGTCCATAAATTGTTTGTATATTCCATACCTGATATAATCTGGGCCTGATACTGAATTGATATTTAATTTCCTAAATATTTCATTCAATTCACTAATAATAATTTATTTTTCAAATTATTCCTTAACTTGTACTGGATTTTTTTTAAGTTTCATTCTCTCTTATTTTCCTTTCATTTACTCAAACATATTTTCTTCTTCTGCACTTTCTTCACCACCTTGTTCACCCTGTCCCCACAACGTCATTGTCCTTCCTTTTCACAATATTTTCCATTAGTTACCGTTTGCTTTTGATAACTTATCCAAAGTGTCCTTTTTTTACACAACCTGCATTCAGGCATAAACCTTCTTTCTATATGTCCTTTCTCCCCACATTGGTCACATTGTACCATATCACAATCATTAAATGAGAAATTTCCCCACAAAAGAACATGATTTAGACTGGCCAGCATATCTTCATATTCTTCTATGACCAGCTACAAAAATAACACTTGGCAAGTATTTCACCATATTTTTGTTTTCACATTTCAAAACAGCTTCCACCCTCCATCTTTTATCCCAAAAGATTCTCCCATCTCTAACTTTCACATTATTATCAACAGTTTCACTCAGACCTTGCATGCATTTTTAAAAACTGTCTTCTTCCAGTTCATCAGTTCTAAACTGCAATGTAACATTTTTTTTAACATTTAAGTTATTACAGGAAAACAAATAATTGTTCTGTGGATACTTGCCCTTCTTTTTGTTAGACACTTCTAGAAATTGCATCATCAGGCCATCAATTTCAAATGTTAAGTCACAAATAGTCTCTGTCCCAGTGTGGATAAAAGACCAAATGTCTTGAGCTATAAAACCCAGAAGAGACACCAAATTGTCCCTTACATAATATTTGTCAGTTACAATGTCATCGTTTGTTCTTATTCTCACTTGATCTTCTCTTCTCTTCTTTTTAAAATAGTTTTACTTACAGCATGTTGCTGCTCTCCTTTTTTGCCTGCTGTCATTGTTGCATATGCTTCAGTTACTGTATTATCAGCTGCCAGAAAACCAGACACCTCTATTTGTTGCAGCTTTCTTCTTTTGCTTTCTGACACGGCTGCATAAATTTTAACTGCTGCATTCCCTGCTGCCATATCACCTGATTCCTTTTCCACATTACCATCCTCAGCACTTCCAAAAACGTTAACTCCCATCTCACCCCATGAAACAGCAGAATAGTCACCTGGATCATGCTGCTCGATTATTTTTAACAGAACATCCCTTGTAAGCCCTCCTCTGTAAGCCAGTTCTGTTATCTGCACCACTTCAACGGACTCACTCACTTTCTTTTTGATGGAGACAGTTAAACACTGCTCATTTGTAACATCCAAAATGCAGGAATCTTTGTTTACATTCTGAAGCTCCACATCAAATAAATTTTCTCCAAATTCTCACTTTCCACCTCCAAACTCTCCATATCTTTTCTCTTTTTCTCCATGCTGCTGTTTCCCCTTCAACATCTTCCTTCCTGCTTCATGAGGCTTCAGACACCATCTAGTAGCTCCAAAGAGTAGGGGAAGTTCCCCAGTGCCCTGACCAAATTTCCCCAAGTATACTGAATAGTTCATCTCCTCTGAAAAGAGGTATTAACCCAGTCGGAATAAGATTGATGGTTGGCATAATGGTTAAGGGGTTTACTTCACAGCAACAAGGCGCACTGTTTGATCCTGATCTTAGAAAGCATGGAAAGGCTTAAAAAAGGCCCCCTGAAGTCAGTAGTCTAGTAATCACGTGGGAAAAGGATAAATAAATAAACTCAGCATCTCTTGCTATATATGTCTCATTCCGAAATGATTAGACACTTTATTACTGTAAAACGCAGCTGCTGATTAATGTATTCCAAGCAATAGTGTAGATATTGTACTCCAAGCATTAATAACAGTAACTATTGCATTTTTAAGTTAAAGTGTTAACAGCTAAATAAAAATGAGACATTTCTAGATTGTTATGGTTTGTTGTCTAAACAGTTTTCATTCTAATGAAACCTTTGTCATCTAATGAAATCAATTCTTTTAACATTTTGTAACATACAGTAACACCTCCAGATCAAGATTTCAAGTATTGTGGTTCTGGTTTTCATTACAAGTAAGGCTTTTTTCAGATATCATTAGTGTCCTGATTTCCATTGGGTCCCAAATGCCAAATTCCCCAGAGGCAAACTTCTCAAAATATTATTTAAATTGCTATAACCTACTAAGAACATGAAACAAAATGAAATACCTTGAAACAAGCCCTTCTTGCAGGGGGATTTTGATGAGTGTTGCATCCCAAACTTGGATATGCTAACTTGGGGATCACACAACAATGGGAAAGGAGAATCTTCTCAAAACAGAAATTAGTGGACACAGGCAAACCCTGTTTCACAATCCAGTGGCTGAGCATATATTTTAGCAATCTAGAGCAGCAAACATGCAGAAAAGCCACAGTTTTCATGCCCCTATGTTGTTCTGGATCACCTTTATATCCTCGAAATCGCGTTTCGCCGACACACTAATAACCGACACCAAAAGACCGACAACAAAAAACGCCGACAACGCAAAACACCGAAAACCATTACAGCAACACACTACACGTAAACAACACAGTACACTACATAACATATGCACTATCCCTAACCCAAACCCTAACCCTAAGGTCCGACACTACCGCACACTTACCCTACCTGCACCCTAACCCTAACTCACTTACCCACCCGTAACCCCAAGATCCGACACTACCGCACACTCACCCTACCTGCACCCTAACCCTAACTCACTTAAACCACCCCTAAACCCACAGTCCCTCACTATCGCACACACACCCTACCTGCACCTTAACCCTAACTCACTTAAACCACCCCTAAACCCACAGTCCCTCACTATCGCACACACACCCTACCTGCACCCTAACCCTAACTCACTTAAACCACCCCTAAACCCACAGTCCCTCACTATCGCACACTTACCTGTCCGCTCCCTAACACTAAATCCCTCACTCGATCGCACACTTACCGAGTCCGTCGGTTTCTTACCTTGTCGGTCATCTGCGTTGTCGGTGTTTTCGTCCCGTCGGATTCCGTGTCGGCGAAACACGTTGTCGGGCATCTAAAGGTGACCCGTTGTTCTATATATAGACTGAAGATTAGGCAAACGGTATCTTGTTTCAAAGCATGCACTGATCCCTTTGCTTTAGAAAACTCATTAATGCCTTACAGGTTGCTGCAATAGGTTTACCTGTGTTTCCTGAAGTAAAATCTGGTGCAGCTTCAAGTGCAAAAAAAAAAACAGTTGCAGCTACTCATCAAATCCCCTTTAAATCCTCTTCAAATCATTTTTTCAAGGGTTCAAGCTACCCAGCATTTCCCCAGTTGGCAAGCTTCACCCTACATCTATTTATAAAATAAACTACTTCCATGATTTGGCAAGCTTCACCCTACACCCACTTATAAAATAAACTACTTCATGATCTGGCAAACTTCACCCTTTGTCGATATTTTGAGCAGGTTTTATGAGAGGAACCTTTGTGGATATTTTGAGCAGGTTTTATGAGAGGAACCTTTGTGGATATTTTGAGCAGGTTTTATGAGTGGAACCTTTGTGGATATTTTGAGCAGGTTTTATGAGAGGAACCTTTGTGGATATTTTGAGCAGGTTTTATGAGAGGAACCTTTGTGGATATTTTGAGCAGGTTTTATGAGAGAACCTTTGTGGATATTTGGAGCAGGCTTTATGAGAGGAACCTGGGTGTGTATTTTGAGCAGGTTTTATGAGAGGAAGGTTGAAGAACAAGCTGCTAGTGTACTGATGGCCAGCAAAACTGTGGATGTGTTTTCTACACTTTTGTGTCACAAAGATAATATTGATAAACTTGGTAAAGAGTTGTCTGCATTGGATTCAAGTTTAAAAGATAGAAAGGTTAAGAAATTCACCCGGGATGTGGGTGATTATGATAGGGGAAAGCCATTTGATATGCGGCCTAGGGTCAAATTTGGTATGTCCATGGATGCACCCAAAAGAATGAGAGCTACACAGCCCAAATCCATTTTGAAGAAAATAAGAAGTAGGGAGTCAACGCCACCAGGCGAGGATTCGTCCTCCAATACGGACTGGGAGGAAGCCCATACTGGTGCTTCCCCAATTTCTAAAAAGAACAACTTAGACTCAAGTTTTGTTAGGAGGGTCCCTTTAGGCACAAGTCCCAGAGACGAGGGGGGAAGAAGCACCATAAAACCAGATGGGCTTGGGGAAATTCTTCAAAGGATGACCAAGATCTAGAATCTAAAGTTAATAATGTGCACAATATTTCCTCTGTAGTATTGGATGAACAACAAGTTGATTTGCTGAATAAAGGATTAAGTTTTGTGCCCGGGTTTTTTGTTCAGGAGCATTACTTTGCAGAGGATGTGGTAAAATGTTGTCGTAATTTGAATTTAAAATGTTTTTTTCATGGTTCAGATGAGGTTGCCTTTGAGCTAAGGGATTTTCGCTTCAGGTCCTCCAGGTTCAGGCCACCTATGTTACCCATTGTACAAACATTCCAAAATGCGGTCCTTAAAGATTTACATTTACATCTGTATAAACAGGACATGATGAAGGATAATTTGGATAAACAGCAGAGAATATGCTTAGAGAAGCTTATTAACAATAAGGAAATTGTTGTTGTCTCTGCGGATAAAGGGGGAGCTGTGGTGGTCCAGGATTTGGAGGACTATGAAGCTGAAGGTGAACGTCAGCTTTCAAATAGCACCCATTATCAAGAAATGGAAGTGGATCCAACAATGCAATTTAAAAAAGATATTGATAACTTTCTAGATATGGCTAAAGATGAGGGCATTATTACTAATGAAGTATGTTATCATTTGAAGGTTGATTATCCCAGCAAGCAGTACATCTATTTTCTGCCGAAAATTCAGAATGATCCTATAAGACCGCCCGGCAGGCTGATAGTATCAGGCAGAGGTTCCTTGACAGATCCTTTGAGTTTCTTACCTTATATTTAAAACCACTTTTGGTTCTTATACGTTCCAGAATTCAGGATACAACCCAGTTTCTTTCAATAATTTCTGACACGCAATTAGAATTGGATTGGCTTCTATGCACTTTAGATGTCACCTCCTTGTATACAAGCATTCCCCATTGGGCGGGACTTATGGCCCTGCAATACTGGTTGGATAAGGCCAGTATTTATAAGCCTGGTTTCAATACCCTTCTGGTTTGTATGACAGAAAAGTTCCTGATTCACAATGTTTTCCACTTTAAGGATAGATGTTTTTGGCAGCTTCAGGGCACTGCTATGGGGGCATCTTTTGCCCCCATTTATGCGGATTTATTTATGGCATATGTGGAAGAACAGGTTATTTAGGATATTGGTCATAATATTTCCATCAATGAAATGGACATATGGAGAAGTTATCTTGATGACTGTTGGATGGTGTGGAGAGCAGACACGGAATTCCTTATGGAATTTTTGGAATATCTGAATAGTAACATATGGGGTATTGAGTTTAAGTTGACTTATTCTAGATCTAAAATAACATTCTTGGATGTCCTGGTTAAAAGAACAGACTTGGACACTCTTGAGAGAGAGATATTTAGAAAATTTCCTCAATTCAATACCTTATTACATGCTACCAGTTTCCACCCCCAACATGTCATCAAGAATATCCCAAAGTCTCAATTCCTTCATGTCAAAAGGATTTGTTCCAGTACCTTCCACATATGACCATTATAGAAGGGATCTTGTATCCAGGTTTAAGAGTAGGGGCTATCAAAGGGGTGACATCACCAGGGCCAAACGATTTGCAAATCAGCAAGATAGAACTGAGTTATTATCATATCGAGTTCGAGATTCTGAAAAATCAGATATACTCAGATTGGTTACAACTTATGGGAGAAATACGGTTGGTTTTATGAACATCATTCGTAATCATTGGCATTTATTAAAATTGGATGAAGTTCTAAATAGTTATATAGGGGATCGGTGTCATTATTCATTTCATAAAGGGCGGTCTTTGGGATCCCTTTTCAGTCACTATAAGAGGGTTCATGAAAAGGACTTATGTTCAACCACTCAAATTAGTTTATTTGGTCAATCAATAATGGGTTGTTACCCATATGGTCATTGTACCTATTGTCCTAGGGTGTTAAAATCTCAGACTTTTTCTTCACATAATTGTCCACAAGTTTATGTTTTATGTTTTGCTAATTGTAGTACTTCCTGGGTGATCTATTTGGCCCAGTGCAATTGTCGAGCATTTTATGTTGGACAAACTTCCCGTCCTTTCAAGCTAAGGATAGGGGAACACTTGAGTGATATTAAGAATAAAAAGGGTTCCAGTTCTTTGTATAAGCATATTTCTAGACACCCTACAGGCATCTTTTGTTTCATGGTTATTGATCATATTAAGGTCAGGAATAAACAATCTCATGTTTTACATGAAATTCTTACTAACAAAGAAAAAATGTGGATCATAAAATTGGGGGCCCTTTTTTCTCCGGGTCTGAATGATCACTTTTGAAGCATCCCTATTCAAATTATGTTTTTATGCATACAATCACATTTTTTTATATTGATTGTTAATTTTGTATTATTTTTATATGCACTATAGGCTCCTTGCCTGCAGTATGAATATACATAAGAAAGGAGATAGCATGTTTGGGTTAATTATTTTTGCATCATGTTTGATTGCTGAAGAAGGCTTTGGCCGAAACCGGTACAACCATGTTGGTGTACTGTGACAATTTTTGCTGTTCTATTATGGAATAAATCAGTATTGCCAATGCTACAGGAGTCGGGTGCTGGCTTTTTTTTTTTTGGATTGATTTTGGTGTTTGGCCGTGCACATGCCATTCATGCAGGGGTTGTTTGAACTATTTTAAACTTCATCCTACACCTACTTATAAAATAAACTACTTCCATGATTTTGCATGCTTCACCCTACACCTACTTATAAAATAAACTACTTCCATGATTTGGTAACCTTCACCTTACACCTACTTATAAAATAAACTACTTCCATGATTTGGCAAGCGTCACTCTACACATACTTATAAAATAAACAACTTCCATGATTTGGCAAACTTCATAAACACCGACTTATAAAATGAACTACTTACATAATTTAGCAAGCATCACCGTACACCTATGTATAAAATAAACTACTTCCATGATTTGGAAGCTTCACCCTACATTTACTTATAAAATAAACTATGTCCATGATTTGGCAAGCTTCACTTTACACCTACTTACAAAATAAAGTACTTCCATGATCTGGCAAGGTTTACCTTTATATCATCGATCCCGATATGGGTGAAACGACTTCCGCGAATACTGAAATGTGAACGTCTCCAACGTCGAATTCTGAATAAGTGAATGACAAAACCTAGCCCCTTTTTGACCCATGGTAGTAATGGTGTGGAGGTGTGGTGTGGCCGGAAATGTCGAATGTCGAATGATTTTCGATATTTAAAATTTTTCATGGTTTTGGTACATGTAAAACAAGTCGATTGAGTGGCCGGTCGACAAAGTGTGATCAACGATATAAAGGTAAACCTTTGGCAAGCATCACCGTACACCTACTTATAAAGTAAACTGCTTCCATGATTTGGCAAGTGTCACCCTACACCTACTTATAAAATAAACTACTTCCATAATTTGGCAAGCTTCACCCTACCCTACACCTACTTGCAAAATAAACTACTTCCATGATTTAGCAAGCGTCACCGTACAACTATTTATAAAATAAACTACTTCCATAATTTGGAAGCTTCACCCTACACCTATTTATAAAATAAACTTCTTCCATGATTTGGCAAGCTTCACCCTACACCTACTTATAAAATAAACTACTTCCATGATTTGGCAAACTTCACCCAAAACCTACTTATAAAATAAACTACTTCCATGATTTGGCAAACTTCACCCAAAACCTACTTATAAAATAAACTACTTCCATGATTTGGCAAGCTTCACCCAAAACCTACTTATAAAATAAACTACTTTCATAATTTGGCAAGCTTCACCCTATACTTACTTACAAAATAAACTACTTGCATGATTTGGCAAGCGTCACCGTACACCTACTTATAAAATAAAATTCTTCCATGATTTGGCAAGCTTCACCCTACACGTACGTATAAAATAAACTACTTCCATGATTTGGAAGCTTCACCCTACACTTATAAAATAAACTACTTCCATGATTTGGCAAGTGTCATCATACACCTACTTATAAAATGCACTACTTCCATAATTTGGCAAGTGTCACCATACACCTACTTATAAAATACACTACTTCCATAATTTGGCAAGTGTCACCATACACCTACTTATAATATACACTACTTCCATAATTTGGCAAGTGTCACCATACACCTACTTATAAAATAAACTACTTCCATGATTTGGCAAGTGTCACCATACACCTACTTATAAAATAAACTATTTCCATGATTTGGCAAGCTTCATCCTACACTTACTTACAAAATAAACTACTTCCATGATTTGGCAAGCTTCACCCGGCACCTACTTATAAAATAAACTACTTCCATGATTTGGCAAGCTTCATGGTACACCTACTTATAAAATAAACTACTTCCATGATTTGGCAAGCTTCATGGTACACCTACTTATAAAATAAACTACTTCCATGACCACAAAATTGCAGAGAAAAGAGAAAGTCACAGACGAAAAGAATCACTGCCATCCCAAAATAGAAACCACCAGAGCAGTGAATTATTGTAGTGGCCAGTAATGAGATGAGTGAGTTTGAACTTTATTCACTTTACTTTGTGTACAACTGCCACATCATGACTTATAACAATTTTTTCCAGCGTACACAGACCGTACTAAATTTCAACAGAACCACTATAATCCAACATACATGATAACTGCAGCCTAGACGGTATTGTATAAAGACAGCACTACTATACTACTGCATACATGTCTGACCGGGTCTACTTGGGATTACTGAAATCTCAGTAGACCCACACTTGCATCACTGAGCCGAAAAGCCCAAAGTTTGACATCAGTGAAAATTCACAATACCAACGTCTGAATGCCCGACAGTCTAAGCTGAATAGAACATGAAATCCGCTCTTGTGCACATTGTAGTACGATCTCGGAGTTGGTATCTTTATGTCGCAGGGGGTTGGGCACACAGCCCCCCTGCAAAAACATTGAAAGTAAAGATTTGTAATGAAGTTTGTTTTTTTTTGTGTGTGTTTGTTATGAGTATTCATGTCAGTGCTATGGAGACTGTCATGAATATTTACTTGTAACTGCTAAGGGTTTAGGTTTATTTGTTGGTGGGTGGGGTGTGGGTGAGGAAGAATAGGTAGTTTTCTTTGGAATGGTTTTGTTTTTTTATATGGTGTTTGTGTGTGTTGTTATTTGTACATTTTAGGGAGGTTAGTCAGGATTTGTAGTGTCAGTGTTCTGCGTGTCAGGTATGTAAGGTGGGTTAAGAAATTCACCCGGGATGCTTTCTAAGATCAGGATCAAACAGTGCGCCTTGTTGCTGTGAAGTAAACCCCTTCAGTGCCAGTCTTGTGTGTGTCGGGTATGTGAGGTGTCAGGTGTTTGAACTGTTGGTGTTTAGGGCTCAATGAATGTCGGTCTACTGAGATGTCGGTAATCTCAAGTAGATCCATCTGACTCCATCCTAGGCATGTGTAGCTCCATGGAGACAGTAATACTTAACATAATTACTATTAAAATATAATACATGTCTACCTCCGTCTTAGAGAGCACTACATCACAATAGCACCACTGTAATACTACATGCATCTATTTCCGTTCTAGACATATAACAAAAGTACTACTATATTACATACATTTAGTTAAATCCTAAACAGTGCTACATATAAATAGTACCACTGTAATACTATATACATCTAATTTTATACTAGACATGTAACAAAAGTACTACTATATTACATACATTTAGTTAAATCCTAAACAGTGCTACATATAAATAGTACCACTGTAATACCATATACATCTAATTCTATACTAGACATGTAACAAAAGTACTACTATATTATATACATTTAGTTAAATCCTAAACAGTGCTGCATATAAATAGTACCACTGTAATACCATATACATCTAATTCTATACTAGACATGTAACAAAAGTACTACTATATTACATACATTTAGTTAAATCCTAAACAGTGCTACATATAAATAGTACCACTGTAATACCATATACATCTAATTCTATACTAGACATGTAACAAAAGTACTACTATATTACATACATTTAGTTAAATCCTAAACAGTGCTGCATATAAATAGTACCACTGTAATACCATATACATCTAATTCTATACTAGACATGTAACAAAAGTACTACTATATTACATACATTTAGTTAAATCCTAAACAGTGCTACATATAAATAGTACCACTGTAATACCATATACATCTAATTCTATACTAGACATGTAACAAAAGTACTACTATATTATATACATTTAGTTAAATCCTAAACAGTGCTGCATATAAATAGTACCACTGTAATACCATATACATCTAATTCTATACTAGACATGTAACAAAAGTACTACTATATTACATACATTTAGTTAAATCCTAAACAGTGCTACATATAAATAGTACCACTGTAATACCATATACATCTAATTCTATGCTAGACATGTAACAAAAGTACTACTATATTATATACATTTAGTTAAATCCTAAACAGTGCTACATATAAATAGTACCACTGTAATACTATACACATCTAATTCTATACTAGACATGTAACAAAAGTACTACTATATTATATACATTTAGTTAAATCCTAAACGCTACATATAAATAGTACCACTGTAATACTATATACATCTAATTCTATACTAGACATGTAACAAAAGTGCTACTATATCATATACATTTAGTTAAATCCTAAACAGTGCTACATATAAATAGTACCACTGTAATACCATATACATCTAATTCTATACTAGATGGTACTATGGAACAAAAGTACCACTATAACGTTAAGTACATTTATTTGTATCCTAAAATACTACATAAAATAGTACCACTATAATACTAAACAACTTTAATTCTATTCTAGACAGTGCTATGCAACAAAAGTACCACTATAAGGTTATATACTTAAACAGTATAGCTGTAATACATACATATATAGATACATACATATCTAATTCCATCCTGCGCAGTACTACATAAGAATACTATAATACGATGTACATATATAACTCCATCCACATATTGAATGTATGGCATTAGAGATGAATGTGGCATTATTATACCAGTGTTATGGTGCAATACTTCCTGATTCATATCATCAGGTGGTACTTATACAGTTGGTATGGTATAAAGAGGCTGTATGAACTACATGGTTTCTGTAGATACGGGACTGGTAAAGAGTTGATTCATTTAATGTTGTATAGCCCTTCATTGGACTATTTAGTATTTTTATAATTACCAAAATCATTAGGGAGGAAAACTTAAGTTAATTTCAGTACTTTGTACATAAATCTGTTTGAAAATGGTATGTACCACAATCCTAATAACTCATTCTGATGGCAGCCCCTTTACAGCAAGCACGTTTAATGCTGCATCATTGTTCCCGCAATGTAGTGTTGGTGGAGTGTAAGAATGTTTCAGTTCTGTGCAGTTTGTAGAACCATCGGCTGTAGTGTATTGCAGTACAAGACCCATTCCTAGTAGTGTCGTGCATAGAGCAATATCTCTTCATTATTATGCTGCTTTGTCTAGGTGGGTCAGCATCTAGTCCCATCCATGCCACAGACTAAAAACAGTACATACAAACAGCAGGAGCACAACGCTGAAGGTAGGCTTTTCCCAGGCATTGATATACATGAGGTTATTGCAGGTTTGGAAGAACACACTGTTTATTTTAAAGAAATAAAAACACATAAGCTGTGTAACTGCTTGTGCTGAATGATAAAGACAAATGAAAAAAAATAGAGCACTATTTTTAAAACCAGTTTTAAATACTAGGCATAGATGTATGACTCAACCAATGGCTTGCTAAAAACAAATGAGGATCGTACATTATTCCTACAGACTTCCTGAACCTCTCCATTTCTGAAATTAAGCCTGGTGCAGCTTGATGCCAGTAGAGCATAACATCATTTAATACAGAAGATCAGATGTCCAATGGCAGTTGTGAGTGGCCCTTCTCCCAGTTATCACATTTCGGTGCTTCTGTATGACAGAAGGAACAAGACAGCACTAGATGAACCTGCTCATTGTTTCATCACTATATCTAGGTTTTGACAGGGAAAACAACAGAGTGATAACATATCTTAGGTGAATGTAGGCACTAATCAGTTTTCAGCAACATCACATTGCTCTTTTTATTCTGTATGCATGTATGCATGCAGTCTTTCAAGCAGGTTGGTTTTGCTATAGTCCTCTTTGATATTCCAGGCAGCTTATTCTTGGTTAGTTCTTTTAATTATACCTTAGCATGGAGGTTTGAAACTACAGGTATAAGAATCTGACAAAAAGTAGCATTCGATGAACAATAAGAGATGAAAATCACAGATGATACATTAGTATCAGTAAAGCACATTCACACAATCCCGACGTTTCATGATAATTTATTATTAAACCTGGAAACGATTTTGCTTTGAAATTCTCTGAGAGTTTGTAAACATTTTATTCTATATTAGAAAAACTCCAGGCTTCCATAAATACGCCATTAGTGTACGAGTAGGTCTTTTGACTGATGAATAGAGTGAAGAGCTATTGAATTATAAGTCATATGATAAAAAATACTACCTAAGGAATTTACAGTGATAGAACAGGGTTTGTGGAGAACCTCAATTGCAAAGTTTAGGTAAAGTCCTTAATCAGCCATCTCCTCTGTCTCACCCTCTCTCTCTTTGGGATAAGCACCAGAAACAAAATGTTGCCTCATTATGATAGGTCATTTTTTTATTGACCTGAGAAAAGGATAGAGTGACGTAGTACAGCACCAAAGAAATGTTTTAGGAGAAGAACCCAATGCAATTCATGCAGCCTCATTTCTGTTGGACTTGTTTTGTAATGTCATTAATATGCTCCTTAAGATCCTAATTTTACCTAGCAACCTCCAGCTGTTTTACAGACTCAGTAATCCCAATGACTAACCCTTTAATATAGACAAATCAGAATCGGATGATGCACAGTCAGGATGGTTTCCAAGTGAATGACCACTGTGCATAATGTGTAATACTGTACTAGAGAAACAGTGAAAATCAGCAAAATCTGCAGAACATGGCTTTAAAAATGAACAATGTCTTATTCAACAAGGTCTCTAGCTGTTTACAGTTATCACTGGACTCTTGAAGTCTTATACAAAATATGACAGTGGGCTCAGCAAAAGTAAGTGTATGTTTTGTCTCCCATGTCTTACTAATACAGTTCTATCACTTCTAGAATATATTTTCCTTGGCCAGCCACTTTAGATTAACATGACTTTTCATTATGGTTTTCTGTTTAAAGTCAGTCTTTCTTAAATTTCATCAGGCATGTTCCTTGGCTCACTATCAGCCTAAAATGCAGATGAAACTGTGTCTGAAACTTTAATCTAACCTCATGCTGGCTGGTGTTGCTCTTCTGGATGAATGGATAAGTGGACCATCTGTACCATCTCTGCATACTGTTTAACTGCTCCTACATGGTATGACACATAACTGAGAGTTGGCAAATGAAGGATTATTGTTATCAGATTTTATAATTCCTGACATTCCAAACATTGCAACAATCTTGTCCAAAACTGAGATTACCACATGAATGGATGTGGATGCAGCCGAGGCCATGGCTGGTAATTTTGATTATAGGTTCTTAATTACAAGTAAATAGTCCCTGCTGTATGTAGGCCAATAAAAGTCCTTACTGACATTTGCCCAGCTGCTTTTTGTATTTCAGATATCTGAAGATATACACTTTTATTATGTTGTGCTTGTCAGGCATAACTGGTAGACAGGTCTTCTCCTTATACATTGATTTTGTTTTTATTAAACCAGTACATATATCATGATTTAGTTCCACATAGCTCTTCTGCAGTTGTTTGGGAACTATGAGCATTATTCATAAACACTGTGCACTATGAAGTAGGAGTATTATGCCACAGAACTGTGTGCCAGAATCTAAATAACTCGTGGTAATTGGTGTAGTATGGCCTTTGACCCTGTATAGTATTATCCCATTGTGTAGCCATAAAGTTCTGTTCACAGAGCATTCTTGTAAATGACCCCACAGGATTGTACATGTTTCACAATAACTTAACCAACTCCAAATGGGCTAGTCCTAATAGGTAAATTATGGGATTAGGAATGCACATCTTGGAATGGTATGCTTGAGAACATACCAGAGCTCGTGTAGAGCTGAAGGGCACATCAGCATTACATAAAATAAACCTGCTACACATGCTATTTAAACCTTTCCAGCAGTGGAGTTCTCTGTTGTCCAAACAACCCTGCTACCACAGTCATACCATCCACCACCCCCCCAACACACACAAAAACACACAGTGACATTACTGACCTGACACCAATGGGAGCTGTCAGGGTCATGCCTCTCAACCTCTTAGAGCAAGAAATCTGGACAAAGCCATAAACAACGAGGGGACAAAGGCCCAAACATAGGGGCACTTTTTAAATATTGCTCTTACAAACTTAGAAAGTTGACAGAATAACAGGGTTTGCAATTAGCATGAATTTATAGAAGAGAATGAAATCTGAAACTCAAATGTCTGTCATTTTCAAACATCAATCCTCAATGATTTTGAGAGTGATTTGCCAGAAAACCACAATTCTATGAGAAAAAGACCAAAAATATGAGGCAAAAATATGAACACTCTGAAAACTTGTACAGTTGAAAGGTACAGTCAGAGCCCCTCATTTCAATAATATGATAATGACTGTAGCTCCACCATCATGCTTAATGAAAGACATATTTTATGGATTTCTGTGTGGCTTGATGACAGAGCACAGAGCAGCAGGAAACAAAGGAGCACTGCTACATATAATACACCAGCATGTACTATACATGTGTGTTATTCACAAAAGCTGCCAGTGTTCTGTAGGCTGTTGTTCATTACAATTATCCATAACTATGAGATGTGGCAGTGACATACTAAAAAAAGTGCACAGAAAGCATATATGCAACTATGTCTCTGAACAGCCTGGCACAAGTCTTTACACCTTTCCATTACTTCAACCTGTTATTACATCCTCACACTTTTCAGAACTTTTTATAATTTCAGTATTAGTGTCATTTTTGTTTTTCTTATGCTACATATCATTAAAGCAACATCATTTCTCTTATTGCAATATTGTGTTGTTTTCTGGTTTTGTCTCTATCAAAGTTAGGGTTCTTGGGACTGCACACTCAGGATTAATGTTTACATTCTTCCTGTAACTTTTTCTTGTATTACTTCCTTCTCTATAAAAGCAATAGGATACAGACATATTAGACAGTAATTTTTCCTTTTCCTTCCCATACGGTACTTTAAACTCCAGTATCTGCAACCAAATGACCATTTCCTATCCTAAAAGGAAATTGTAACTTGAGTTATTCAATATTGTTTCTAACATCTTGTGATCAGTGATAGTGTAAACTCCTTGTCAGATGCAAATACGGAAATATTCACAGTTCCAAACTATAGACAGCATTTCCTTTTTAGTTTGGAAGTACCTTTTTCCTCCACATTTGAAAACAATCCATACTTTATTCGCTATAGCCCCTCAGCCTAAGAATCTGATACCCTTTCCTAGCACTGTTATGCAATGTGTGACTCAATATGGTTTGACTTTCTCTGATTTTAGCCATTTCATTCACTGTTCTATGGCTTCTTGGTGTTTCTCAGACAATTCAGATACTATAACGTTTTCTTAGATAACAGTCATGGCACGAGTCTTTTGTAAAACGTGACTTGTATTTAACCATACCTAGCAGGACTCTTATGTACTTGACATTTATCAGTGGTGATGTTATGTATGAGTTCCACTTTTATGAAACTAGCTAAGACATTATTGCCTAAAACTATTAAACTGTGGAACTCCAGTACATTTTTGTCAGAATTACATATTTCTTTGCTAAAGGATAGTTCATTTTTTTTCATTCTGCTAAGCACTTTTCAAAGTGTCGCCATGCTCTTTTTGGTTGACTCACGTGTGACTTGGGTATCAATGTATTTTCATTTGTTCTTTATACCTTGTATTACTTGTTATATTACATTCTGGAAAATTTGTGATGTGAAGCTTAAACCAACAGTCTCTTGTATCTCATGAACTCTGTGCTTGGGGAAAAGGTCATAATGTTTCTGCATGTCATGGTTGTCTTGCTGCGCCCATTTGATTTAATTGACTAGTACATTGATCTGAAATAACATTTATTGAGCACATTTTCTTTGATTATGTCATGTATTACAGGAGTTGTCTGCTTCTTTTTCTCTTCTGTCTCTCTCTTTCTCACTTTTTGTGTTGTTTTATTAGCTATCCTCATGTCAGTCACTATTCTAACCTTTCTGACCAAGTCTGGCTTTTCAGGATAAACCTGTGACTGGATACAAGTTAGCTAGACTAGTTACTTTTTCAGTTATAGCCATGTTTTTTTTTAGTTTCTTAAATTCCTCTTCCCTGTTCTGTCTAAGATGAAAATATATATACTGCTATGTGTCTGGGATGAATACTTTATCAGAATCTAAACTTCCCCCTGGTCATTTTTGAACATCCCAATACCTTTAAAGTACTCCATACATTTAAATTGTCATGATATCTTTAACTTTTGTTAGTGCCACTGTTAATGGTGCTTGATATTTTGATTATTGCTAGTGATTTGACAAATAACTTTTCCCAGATCCTTCTAGCACTTTGAAAACTGTTCTTAAGACTCATCTATATTTGCTATTACCTCAAAAGCATGTTACGGACAGGCACTAATGAGTTGTAGACAAATATTCCTGTATTTTCTTTTTGCAACTTAAACTATGGGCTTAAGGTTTTGTAAACTCCACTTGTTGATATGTAAGGATAAATCATCCAAATTTCTCATTATTCTTACCTCAAGGTACACTATTTTTATCATCACTGTTTATCGCTTATGGGAAAGGTCAAGGCATCAGAGAAACTCTACCAGCTTCTGAAAAATAACTAGGCAGATGGCACAAAGAAACACTATCAGACTGCAAGGCAAATATAAAAAGATAAAGAAGATAGTTATCAGACACCATTCATAAATGATGCCCATAAGAATATACTCACCAGTCCATAAGACATCAGAAGAAGGTGGAAGGAAGTAGTTTCTAAATTAATAAAACCCCACAAGAGAAGTACTACCCTTTCAGTAGCCTAGGATGAAAGAGAAAGACGAACCCACCCTACAAGAAGTAAGAGCAGCATTAAGAAACTAAGATCAGGGGAAGCAGGCTTACTTAGACAATGTCGCTGTAGATATGATCAATATGTTTGGTGAGTTACAGAAGAAATGGCTCATAAGGGTACTTACAGCAGTATGCAGAGAAAGGCATATCCCAGATAATTGGAGAATATGCATTCTAGTGCCATTGTACAAAAACAAAGGGGACATTCACAACTGCAGGGTGTACAGAGGTATCACACTGCATGAAAGTACTCTAGAGGGTGATTGATAAATATGCAAAGCAGCAGAAAGAAATATAAAAAATGAACAGTCTGGATACAGATCATTATGTGGTACAAAGTGAGCTGATGTTTGCAGTGAGACATTTAGTAGAGGAGAAGCTGGAAATGAAGAATGAATTCAACTAGGCATTCTTAGACTTGAAAAAAGCATATGACAAGATCCAAAGAAAGCTGATTTCATCAGTCGTGCAGTTGTTTGAAGTTCCAAAAATACTGGTAGACTTATTGCAGGCTATGTGCAAGGATCCAATAACATAAGTACAGAGGACTTTCCAGTGGGGGTGGGTAAGCATATGGGTCACCTCTGAGCTTGTGGCTGTTCATACCACTGATGCACTATATTTGCAAACAGGATGGAGGGGATAGAGCAACAAAGCTGCTGTTTGCAGACAATGTGGTATTACAAAAACTCTGAATAGGAACTTCATCAAATGGTAGGGGACTGGAATGCAAAACTGAAGGAATATGGGATGAAACTGTAAAAAGATAAGACGGCTGGTATGGTAACAAATGGAGAAATCATTAGAAAATGAAAATTTAGACAGAAGGGAAATGGTGGAACAGGTCAACAGCTTCAAGTATTTAGGAAGAGTAGCTACAGAGAAGGGAAATCCAAATGTGGAGGTAAAACTAAAATCAGACGTGCTGCAACCAAATGGCACAGGGTGCTACAGGAAATGTATATCAAAAAAATGCCAAATAAGCTGAAAAGTAAGGTGCAGATAGTGGTGTAACCAATACTTATTTCCTTATAGCACAGAATGCTAGGCAGTGAAGGTAGGGCAGTTGAGGAAACATGGGATGACATAACTGAAGTGTTTGAGGGAGGTTATAGGATGCAGACTGTAGGGCAGATGAAAAACATGAGGACATCAGAGTAGTAGCCATAGTTGCATCGAAGATCAAGGAGAACACAGATGACTTGCTATGGATCAATCACATGTTCAGGAATGCAGAAGATTATTTGGTGAAGAAGATCTGGGACAGGCAAGAAGAAATAAGAGCATCCAGACAAAAAGTGGATGGACTGCACTGAGAAAACCTGCCACATTCAGGCATGACTGCTGAAGGTCAGAGAGTCGCACTGAATTAATAGAGGTGCCACCACCCCAACACCATGTAGAACAAATGGGAAAAGGGGAGCTGATGATAATTACTTCCTTGTAATATCTGTCATTCTCATTTATATACAGCACATTTTTTCATCTTTGTCACAGTTAATTTTCCCATGTAATTGATTTTTGACAGTTGCTATATGTTTACTCTTTTGTTCTATTTAAATCCTTTCTTTTTATCATATATTATCTTTCTGTACTGTTATTTTTGCATATATTTGCAAAGCAGTTTTTCTTTCTACATTTTGCATGTTTCCCTTTGCTGTACACAGTCCTGTTGCAGTCCATTTGTAGATTAGAACTATATGTTTGCACTCAATGGCTCCAGAAATTGAAACTTAGCTAGATACCAAATTGATGTGGAGCCCATGGGGCACACTGGCACATTTTATGGTGCAATTTTGGTGCTGTATGTATATAGGTCCAAATTTCTAAATTTTGAAGTGTCAAAAGTTTGAATTTCTTATGGTAGAGACCATAAGATTGAAGTTTTGAAACTTGAAACTATTCCAGTGGAGATAGCTGTACAATGCAGAATGGTATATTTACTGTTTTCCTTGCTATAGTGCGATCTAGCAGCTGGCATATTTAATTAGCAGGGGTGTGGGGGGTGCAAAAACATAAAAAAAGATTTTTTTTAATTTTTTTTAATTTATTTTGAACTTTTAAAACTTAGATCATATGGTCTCTACCATAAGAAATTCAAAGTTTTGAAACTTGAAAATTTAGAAGTAGAGCTATATATATATATATATATATATATATATATATATATATATATATATATATATATATATTATATATATATATATATATATATATATATATATATATATATATATATATATTCATACATATATGTATACACACAAACACACACACACACACACACACACACACACACACACACACACACACACACACACACACACACAGATATATGGATAGACTTCTTTAACAATGCTATCTCTTATAGATTCATAGGTTTGTAGGTGTTTACTAAGCTAATGACCACAAGGGCCTTTTAAAGCCTAGCCATGCATCCCAAATCTCCAACAAGTTCTGGTACCTTTGATACGTATAAACAGGGGCTTAGGAGATGAAAAATTTACAAGCACGGGCCTGGAAGATGAACCATTTACAGGCTGCCTGTGTCCATTAGAGAAATGGGTGTGAAACCAGGGATGAATTTCCTGTTCCCCCATCCAATTGTCCAAATTACACTCAAATTAGGTCAAGTAGGAACTCTGCTTCACATGGATGGGGAGCCTGTTCCAGAGATGGGGTAGTCTCTAGAATACATACCCGTCTCTTCAGCAGGTCCTATGTACATCACAGGCAATGTTTAAGTCTTTAGAACAGGTAATTCTGGTGCTGTTTGTTTTGTGGATATGCAGGAGGTCCATCAGAGTGGGGTCTGACAATGCTTTTTATGCCAGAAATCGATCTCCCCTAAAAGAGCCTGTAGGAGACAGAATACAAGAATAGGACTTTGAGGTGGTTTGTATTAGAAATGTTACTTATGCCCTGTATTCTTTTAGTGAGGAAGCTCTCAGGGATTACCAGGGGTGGATGACTTTCTGAAGGATATTATTATACATTGCTTGGCATTTAGTTTTAGCCAGTGGCTCTAACAACAGTGGTTTGTCTCTGTCAGCCCTTCCTGGAGAATATTTGTGTCAGTGAGGGATTCAATGACAGCTCCTAATTTGCAATCACCTTCAAATTTTGTCAGCTAGAGGCCATTGACATTGGCCTTGACTACGGAGAAGTAAATACCAAAAAGGAGTGGTCCCAGTATTCCAGTATTGGAAGTAAGCACAGTTGTGTACAAATTTATACTCCCACACAGATACAATGATATCTGCAAAAGTTGGAGCACAACTAGCTCCCATAGCTACCCCAGACTCCTGGCGGTAAAATTCACCCTCAAAAATTAGAAAAGTATTTTTCAAAACAAGCTCTGCCAATTTGTTACATAAAAATATACAATTTTCAGTTGTCCCTGGTCTAGTTCTTAGGGCCTCTTAATGCCAAGTCAAACCAGGGTCATGGGGAATGACTGAAAACAGTTCAACTACATCTATTGTATTAAATAAAAGATCATGAACTGATTTCTGGTTTGACCTTGCTCAGAAATTCCCATGAATCTTTAAGAATGTGAAGTTCACCACCCCATAAAGATTTGAGTTTCCAGTCCAAGTACTTAGCTATAGGGGAGATTTTAGCTCCCTCTGAAGCTACAATGGGTCTGAGTGGAGGGGGGGGGGTCATCTACACATTTATGTACTTTAGGTTTCCCGAAGCTAGAAGATACATGAGGATGGGGGCAGTACAATTATTAAGTGTTATAATCAATGACACCTTGATCAAACAGGTCTTTTAATGCTAAGTCGATCTTCTTATATGAAATCTTGATTTCATTAATAGAAACCTTACTGTATCTGGATTCATCATGTAGAAGGATATGCATTTTGCTATCATACAAGATTTTGTCCATAATTACTACTCCCCCCCTTATCGGGTTTGTGACATGAATATTGGGGTAAGAACGTAGGGAGTCCAATAACTTTCTACCCCTAACATCAAGGTTAGAAGAGATTTTGAAAGAATCAAGGTTTTTACGTATTTCATGTTTAATAGTATTTTCCAAATTTTTGAGTTGAGGGTGAAGTGAGGGGTTGAAAGTACTCAATTTCTTGGGGGCAATGGAATCCAGTAAATTTGAATTTTCCCCAAAACTGTTTAAAATGTTTAACAGTCTAGTAAACATTTTGAGATCCAATAAAAGTTGTGGTAGTTTACTTTTACCACTGGGTAAAAACTTAAAACCTTTGATGAATAAATTGAAAAAATCATCAGTGATTTCTAATCCACTATAACTGAATATGTTAAACCCAGCTCTACTAACCACATGTATTGTTTCCTGATCATCTCTAGTACAAATTAGGGGTAATTCCCCCTGGTCCCACCCTTCTTTGGGGGTACGATCCCCTGTAAAAATGGGTGTTAATGTTGTTCTTATTCAGGAGCCTGTCAGATCTCTGTGGCCCAACATCTTCATAACCATGTGGAACATTGGTGTTACCATGAAAACTGTTGTTATTAAATGTAGACTGTTGGTTAATAACGTGTTCAAAATTTGTTGAACGATAAGACATTTTGGGTAAAGGATATTGCTTGCCTTCCTTGTATTCCCTTGTGTCCCTATCCAACTTTCTATATTTGCTTTTTAACAATTTCTTTTTATCATCATTTTGGACTTTCAAATTAAAATATTTGTTTTTTTCAGATTGAACAGAAAATAAATCATTAGTAACACATACATTAAATTTATCTATGTCCTTTTGTAAAACATCCATTTTGCGGTTGTTGTTGGGCACAATAGCTTTAAGAATGTCAAATCCACAGTTATCAAAAATACGTAAAAGTTCCTGGTGGAATTCGCCACCGATAGTCACATTATTCAGGTACTTATATACCCTAAGTCCCTTTGGCACAATACATAGCCTGATACACTCATTAAGATATGAGTGTTTTGTACCTGGTTAAAGCATTTTGCAGTTTGTCCAAGGAATCCAAATAAGTGTCAGTACAATCATCGTTAATAACAGTGGATGAAGGTTTTTGGAAAAGACGTTTGTCCTGCAGCCATTGATTGAACTGAGTAAGGTCCCCAGGAGCCAATAATACTCCATTCGCTCATTCCACTGCTGGATCAAACGTTGTTAGAAGCAAGAAGTGCTGGTGTAGAGTTGAATACTTCATTATCTGAAGCTTGCACCTGCACATTCGCACCATGTTGAACTGGTGTTACATTTGAACGGGTATGACTCCCAGGACCAAATAGAGCTTCCTGGTTATCGGGTAAGTTAGAACCCTGTAGGATAAAAATGAGCCCTTGACATAAGGGTAAGTCAAGAAGCTGCGAAAGTTGACCAGCAAGCTTACATATTTCTCCAACTTCACTTCCCATTTGGGCTGCAGGTGAACAATTGGAAATAGGGTGCCCCAGATGTTTTCTGAATGAGGTTACCCCACCGAGCTTATCAATTCTATTAGGACAGAGGTCACACATGGCAGGAAAATTATTTACAGGTCCATCCTAGGTATGGGAAGTAGTTTTTCCAGTAAACATGGTTGTATGAATTCCAGTGAGACAGGTTACAGTAGGGCATTTGTTACCAACTTCAGCTCTAATGCCCATTACATCAAGAATACAGTGTTAAAAGAATGGGATAAGTTCTCAAGTTTTACTGATTTATCTAATTTAAAAGGTAAATACATCAAAGTAGTCATCAATGCCAAGTTCTCTTTTTTTTGTGTTAGAAACTGTACCCAAGGAACCCAGAGGCGGACCCTGGGAACACAAATTGGAATATAGAGGAACCTATTGACAATTATTTTTGGAATCTAACAAATCTCCGGGTCTTAAAGATCATATTTCACTTGTGACCCTACTCAAACTGAGGGCAGCTAAATTATGATTTCATGTTACTTTTATATTTAATATGGATGTTTTAATCACGTCATTTTCAGTTCATGGGAGTGTATATATATTTTTTATATTTATATAATTTTCTTAACTCATGACACATTTAGGTTATTATGTGATATTTGTATATTTTTAAATATATATAATATTTTTAACACTTCTAGTTCAAATTTATTACATCAAGCAGCAGAACAGTTAGATATTTCAGCTTATTTTTTAATGTTTATTCTGCTTTTCATGCCTGGTTCTTTAAATTTTTGGTAGTTCATTAATTCATTTAATTGATGCTTGTACAAATTATTCTAAGTAGAATGTTTTTTTTTTTTAGTTCTGAGAAAGTCTGAGAGCTATTTGGATGAAAACACGTGTGTAATTTCAGTGGCGTTAAAATAAACTTTGTTCTTTATCAGCCAGCAGTTCTGTGCCCGTTGTTGTCCAGTATTTGGATTTTCAGTTTTGTTGGACTGGACTGTGACTCTTTTTGTGGTTTTCAATTTTGCTAGTTTATCACCTGATAGCAGGAAGTTAGCCTTAGAGTAGTTCCTGAATATTCCAGGGTTAGCTGGGGTCCAGGTTTTATTTTAACTTCAAACAAGACAATCTTGTGGTGTGAGTTTACCAGAGAAGACATTACACTAGGTGGCATGCAGCACTCTCACATATTAGTAAGGACCAGATCCATTCTGGTTAGTGTATTGATATTCTGGTTCAGGGAGTTTGTGTTGACAAAATCCAGGAATCTCTGTGCCTGTACGTTTGGTGTCATACAGGATTCCCAGTTAATAATGGGGTAAGTAAAGTCACCAATACATATGGTATTGGGTTGGATGGTGAGTGTTTCCAATAAGTTTAAATACATTGTATGGGTTCCCTGGGTCATAGAGGGGGACATATACCTTACAAGAAAGTGGTATTGGAGTTTGTCTATGGTGATTTGAACATGGAGAAGCTCAAGTGCATTGTCCTGTTTGACCAACCTTGAGGTATATTTATTTTTGATGTAAATCTAGATACCTCCACCTTTAGTCCCTGTCTGTGTAGTAGATTGTCTAAATAAGAGGAAGGCATTATAACCTTGCACTGTCAGTGTGATCTCTGTGGCTTTAAACCATGTCTCAGTGACCACATCGATTTCAGCATTCTCTAGGGTGAAGAGAGCTTCTAGAGTGGCGTTCTTTGTTCAGATTCCTAGCATTGAGCAGTAATACCATTAGATTTTTTTGGTTTTGATTTGCTATGTTGGAAGGACTTTCAGTTTGGCATTACCTAAAACAGCACTATCGGGGAAGACAGTGTTTTAGCTAATATTCAAAAGCCTAAAGGGGAGAGGTGCAAAGCAGCATGGTCTGTTGGCCATCTCCTTCAATGCTGACAAATACTGCATTCCCTTAGAATGACACCTGAAACTAAGCCAATTATTAAAGTCAGTCATCTTTTGTTTGTATTGTGACTTCATCCATGGAGAAGGTAAAATGCTGCTCAGTGCTAGGCTCATACCAACTTGGGACACATATTCCAAGATATCCATGATGTCACTCTTCATATAGTGTAGGGAGGGAGGGAGATCTCATTTCATTTACATCCACGTGGACTATGACAGAGTCATACTGGTACTTGTGGTCCAGTGACCTGAGTGCATGCATAATGTGGTGGATTGTAGCCCCTGATAAGCAACTGATCATGACTTTCTCCTTAGTTGTCCTGGTGACAGGGCCATTAATGTGTCTCTAATGGAGTCTCCAATGACCAGAATGATGGATTGTGTGGTGGCTTGCCTAATGGGCTTAGAAGTAGAGGCTCAATGAGATGTGCATGTAAGTATTGATGTGGGTGTAATTTTGAAAGGGTTCATTTGGAGCTGCTGAGGGCATTTGTTATGTGCAGTTTGTCTAGGAGGTCTTTGGGGTTTAGGAAGGTTACATTTTAGCACCAAAGGATATGTGTTTATCTTTATTGTTTTATGTATCTTCTACTGCTGTGGCCATTAGCTCTCCCAGGAGTTCTTCCCATGTTGTCGCATTATCTATCTTGCAAATGTGAAGATGAATAAAAGTTCCTAGACCCAAAATTATGTTTTCAATAATTTAATTAATTTACTATCACTATGCAAGTCACTGTTCACATTTTCTCATCTTTTGTACTTCCATATCCAAGCAAAAATCTCAACTGTTTTTAATGAAAATTAAGTTTAACATTTTTTTTCCACTGTTGTTCTTCAAAGTAAGATATTTTACATTAGTTGTGTGTACAAGTTCCTAATGAGTTAAATTTTTCAAACTGCTCTGATGCTGTCTTATTTTGACACATTTCTTGAAACTTTTTCTGTATTCCTTTTTCAGTTCTGCGCAGCCTATGTCTCCCTGACTACTCTTCAGTCTCATGAGTGATCTAATAGAAATAGTAGATGTTTTGCTGCAAACAAATATTTTATGCAGACTTCATAAGAAATCAGAATATCTCTATGAATTTATCCAGACATTTGGTGCATGATTAAGGTGCCAGTTTCTTCATCGTAATGTGCTTGTGTTTAAGAACTCTTTCAGCCATACATTTCTCTCTACCTTGCTATAATTTTTCTGTAGGAAAATTAAAAGAAAGTGATCCTTTTGTCTTCTTGTGAGAATATCCATCTCATTAGTTTTTCTTTATTTCTGCAAAAATGTTAAAACAATCAAAAACATATCCACTTTCAGATAAATAAGTCCAAGAATCTCTAGTCCTTGCTATAACACTATCATTCAGGATTCAATGGTTCAGTGAATAAATAACAAACTTTAGGTCTACACGAGCTAATTTAAAATCTGCTTTATACCCTGGGATTCAGCAAGCTCTGTGCGGTGGGCAGAAATAGTGCAGGAGCTGCTGGGGGCAATAAGGCTGTCGAGAGATCCCAGAACAAGCACCCGGGACATGCACAAGCGCTCCTGCACTATTCCTGCACAGACACAGCCCCTGTATGCAAATTATCCCATTTGCAGGTGAAAACCATGCAAATGAGATGAATTTGCAATCCAGGAAGCTGGCAGACGACCATGCAGGACTAGTGTAATCTGCAGAAATGTACTCGGTTAGTAACAGAGTACACATCTGCAAACTACAAAACGGAACCATGACAGCTCTAAATAAAGGGTGTATATAATGTGTAAAGCATGCCAATGGCCAAATATATGGCCATTGGCATGGAAAACAGTTGCAAAAATAAAAAAAAATAACATTTTTTTTGGTCGATTTCAGCTGTTTAAGCGTAGGGCAGCGGCACGCAAATGGGATTGGTCTGAAAATAAGAAAAAAAAACTTTGAAATAAGCATTCTATCCAAAATCACAATTTTGCCATTATACTCAATGGCAGGCAGAAGATGGCCAGTGAATAGTGGTTGCTAAGGGGGAAGGCTCAGTGTCAGACTTGTAACTAGGCATTAGCAGGCAAGCCTATGCAAATGAGGGGAATGATACTGAATCCCAGATTCCCGCTCATGGCTAGCCTGCACATAACCGTGTAGGTGCAGGAAGATCATGGTGCAAGCCTAAGAGTTAGCTGATATCATAGAGGGGTGTGTCAGGCATTCTGTAAGCTTATTGGAGCCCTGTGGCTCAGGTTTGCCCTTAGCTTAGCAGAGCTAAGCAAGAGGGTGTGTCTGAAGCTGCCAAGCACTCTTTATATTGCCTAAGCAGGTGTGCGTGTAACGCATGTGTTTTAAAGAAAAAAAAAGTAAACAAGGAAATAGCAGCTCGGTGCACATCTGAGCACTGTGTTTGCATGGTGCACCCCTGGGCTTAAACAAGAAGGCAATGGAAAGGGAAAACAGCAGTAGGAAGGTAATCAAGGAGAACTAGCATAGATGGCAGGTGAAATGTATCAGAATCAGCCAATTACACAGGCAGTAACCCAGCCCAGCACACTACTATAAACTATGCAAACACCTTTCCCTCTGGTTTTTCCCACATATTCTACACCACCGGTGTACACAAGCGGGGAAATTTTACCAAACAAAAGCAACAAAATAATAGGGGCTGCAGCAGCTATCATAAATCAACATGTGGAAGAGGCTGAAGGTGGTGAGGATGAGAATGCTGATGACCAACCCACAGTGAGGAAAAGGAGAAGAGTGTACAGACCCAGGGTAACCTACCAGGGGCTACATGAGCTGGAGATAGGGGAATGCTCAAGGGCAGACAGGGATCTCCTACAGCAAATTGTTGAGCTATGCCGGCCACACCTCACACACAGAACCAACAGAGGGGAACCCATCCCAGTGGATACCATGGTATGTGCAGGCCTAAGAATACTAGCCATAGGTAATTTCCAAAGGCCAACTGGGAATATCATGGGGATCTCACAGGCATCAGCATCCAGGGTACTCCACCAGTTCCTGGATGCCATGTCAGCACATGCTGGTGAGCACATATATTTCCACAACAGCCATGAAGCGTTGACAAGCAATATGCGTCTCTTCCACCAAATTGCAGAATACCCTGAGGTAGTGGGTGCTATAGACTGCACGCACATATGCATCAAAGCACCACCTGGTGAGCGGGGTAGGGTCTACATCAACCGCAAGGGCTTCCCCTCCATCAACTGCTAGGTCGTATGCAATGCCCAGGGCATTATAATGAATGTGTGTGTTGGCTGCCCTGGAAGCTATCACGACTCTCACATCTGGCATATGATGCAACTGTACCAGTGATTTGCCAATGGGGACATCCCTTACGGCCACCAAGTGGGGGATGCTGCTTACGCACTGGAACCGTGGCTGATGACATCCATCAGAAATGCACACACACCCGAACAAGAGCTGCTTAATGAAGCACACGCACAGACTAGAATCATAATAGAGCATGTATTATGCTGAAGTCATGGTTCCGGTACCTGGACATATCTGGTAGAGCCTTTGCAGTACACACCAGCTACATGTACCCAAATTGTCATCGTATGTGCCATGCTACACAATATGATCCTGTGGAAACAGCTGCACAGGGACAACATGGGGCAGAGCCACACAGCCCCCCACCATTGCCAAGGCCTGCACAGGCACAGAGTGAGTCAGAGGAGGAACAACCTGAGCCAGCCCCAGTAGGCAGAAGGAGGCATGCCCAGTATGCCCAGGCCGTGGCAAAGAGGCAACGCATAGCACATACACTGACATGGTAGGAACCCAGGAAATGACACCTCTCCCTGACTCGCACATACAGTAAAAGGGATGCCAAACATGACACTACCTGTGCTTAACCATGTATAGGGAGTGTACTATGTGCATCCGACATAGTCAGCCCTCCAGCACCATCCTCAATACTGGCACAGCCACAAGGTAAGTCACTCTCCTTACCAATTGCCGAATGGATTAGTATGTTTTGATATTTGTATCTATGGTATGGATGTGAGCATGCAAGGGAATCAGGTGGCTGAATGGGATGCCAGCAGATAGTAGACACCTATAGTGGCAGCATGAAATCTGTAACAAATACTGGTGTCACCATATTAACCAGTACTAGACAAGGTGACAAAACTTACTGCAGGAAATGTGGTAGGCCACATGTGTGTCCATAGGACACGCACATGCCGGTCAGGGAGGCTCACATACCCAACAACCATCTCAGACAGCAGGACAGGCGTAGACAAACACAAACAAAAGCTATGCCAAGGCCTCTGATTGACGGCTATGGAGAACATCCCCCCTCCAGACCTACACAGACAGAGTACAACAGGTCAGACAGTGGGATGTTAGTTCTGAAAGGTAAGAAGTCTGAAACTGAAATGTAGTTCAATAAAACCTAAGACCTGTAGTGCACTGATATGCCTCTAGTCAGCATGACAGATCAGAATACAGAATGAAATGGAGTACCTGAAATACCAGTACAGTCATAGCAAATGTGTACAAGTGTCAGGTGTGCCCCCCCCCCCCAATCCTATATAGAAATGTAGTAAGATGTATGTGTAGATATAATAACAGTGGAGCACAGATTACATAAGCCGGCCAAAGTAACAGGATAGATTGTAGCAAGCATGTGTACAATATGCAGGGCTGCGTGTGTTAGGTTGGTGTGTGTTGTCTATTGTGTGAGTAGTCAGTATGTAGGCATGGTGAGGTTTGTTCTGGTGGCCATTGGCCAGTACTGCCAATGACAGGGCCAAGTTCTCACAACTGCAGTGCCAAAAACAATGCAAAACACATTCCAGCAGTAAGCCATAGTAAATGTTTGGAAGTAATATCTGTCACCATCTGAAAGATGGACATGGCATGAATGTGGGCCCAGACATACAAACAGTACACAAGTGGAAGTAAACCAGACAGACCATGTATAATATGTTACTGTGAAATGGACACACCTTTGGAATTGTACATACAGGTTAGCAGCACATTAGTTGGGTTTGTAGTATGGAATACCAATGTCGTCTGGCCAAACACTAGCAGACCACACAGGTCACAGGTATGAAGTATTGAGAAACTGCTGATGTCCCTGCACAAGCCAGCATAAGTGGAATGCCCCATGCATATCTGTGAGTCAGATTCAAGTAGTGTTCATAGCACACATGCACCCAGCTCACCCCACCATCACCCACAGGTACCTCTCTGGTCTTATCCCTACTGTTGGGAATGAGTACAATATGACCCCCACCTCTGTATGTCAATAGCCAAAGAATGCAGCATGCAGAAGAGGTGTCCCATGCACGTGTATCCCTAGCTGTAAGCAGCACCCTGACAGCTTCCACACCACTTGATCAATAATGACAAAGTATTGGCATTAACACCTTGCACACCTACCTTGTCACCCCAGGGGAATACAGTGTCTTGCAGTCTGGGACTGTAGGAGTGACACAATGCAACGGCCTGCTACAGCTAGCCTGCATCACTTCCAAATGGCCTACAGTCCTCTGCCAAAGGCCTGTGTCTCACCCGTACTGCCAATGTAAGTTATGTCATGGACTGCCAAATAACATAACACAGTTGACAGAACCCAAATGCAAGGTCATGTGGACAAACCACAGTAACATGTCCACCATGTCCTACTGCATGAACTGTGGACCAACACAAAATTATTGCTGGAATGAGGTGATAACTATAGGGAACTTATCAGATAATGTTTGCATAATGTTTGGAAGAGGATAGAATAATGGGGGGGGGGGGTAGGATCATGGATGGCATGCAGTGTGTGAAGTCTGAAACTCAGCCATGTGCACATACTATCCCTGCCTGCAAACACAGGAATGGGTGGCTACAAACCTGCTTGTAAACCACAATGTGAAGGGGCAATGTCCAGAATTATGACCCCTGGCTCTGGGTAACCTGTGTGAATCTGTAGAGCTGTGAGGTAATGGCCATACTGTCACGTCGATGGATGTACAAGTATGGGATCCTCAGCCACCACTGTACCAAGGTGCTGAACCATTTACACAGACCCATCAGCAAGTGTCTGCAGCTTCCCCTCCAGATTGTCATGATTGTGCAAGAATATGTAGCCTGCAGACCACAATATTGGACACAGCTGCATTCACCCTGTGCTCCCCAGGACATTACTGCAAGTAAATATGTATACCTGACAGTACTTGATAACATAAAACATCACAGTGTAAAACAGTACATATGTCTGAATATCTCTGCTAAACACCAACATCATGTAGCAGAAACAGCACAGACACAATTACCTACAGTAACCCACTACCCTTTGCCCATAGTGTCAACCGATCTACAGATATCCCTCAGAAACAGGTTGCTAGCTGTAGGTGTAGAACACAAAAGCCTGCACTGGAGTACAACCTACCTGGAATGGATTCACACATGCAATACAGAAGGTCATATTGGGCATGCTCCCACACTTACAGAAATGAAGCCCATGTCGGGCAACAACAGTGGACTATACATATCTGACAGTCACAAATGTTTGTGCACACATTCCTCAATACACACCAGTCATGCTTTGCACACAGATTGGATAGTAATACACACATATATCCAAGGACAACACACTATAATAGGTCAAAATCACACATACATAGATATGTGGAAGAGTGTGACAAATAGTGACAAAGAGCCTCCCATCATGAGGCCTGTCCCACCCACACATCCAATTGTCTAAAATCACATGATGTGCAAATGTCAATCACTGTCGACATTTGCCTCTGGTATCCCTCAGCACTATAGTCTGTGGTGCTTGTGATAACTGTGTAACATGACTGTACAAGTCAGTAGTCATCTAGCAGTTGTATACATGTTGTATTTGTGAAATATAAACCTGTGTGTGCCTGAGTGTTGTGTGTCTGCTTCCAAATGAATGGGTTATGGCCCATGCACACACACACTGCACTCCCCATTGTCCTACTTTGGCAAGCCTGCTGATGTGTTCACCTTGAAATACACTTTTGGGGAAGGAGTAGCCCTAGAAGCTATGTGACGTGCTATAACTGCATAGTGCTATAGTGTGATGTATTAGTTAGGTAGGAGTTCTAATCCCAGACATAGTAAAGTGTGTGTGTCTGTTTGTCTGTGTAGAGATCAATGCTTCTGAGGCCATTCACACTCACTACAATTTCAAATGCCCTACTTTGGCAGAGCCACTGATGTCATTCACTTTGAAATACACCTCTGGGGAAGGAGTAGCCCAATAAGCTCTGTGGCGTATGCTATAGCTGTGTAATGCTGTAGTGTGATGTACTAGTTGGGGAGGAGTTCTATTCCCAGACATGGCAACTGTAGAGCTTTGCGTGTGTGTTTGTCTGTGTAGGGATCAGTGCTTTTGAGTACATTCACACTCACTGCAATTTCAAATGCCCTACTTTGGCAGGGCTGCTGATGTCATTCACTTTGAAATACACCATTGGGGAAGGAGTAGCCCAATAATCTGTGTGGCATTTCCTATAACTGTGAAATGCTGCAGTGTGATGTACTAGTTAGGTAGGAGTTCTATACCCAGATATGGCAACTGTATAACTTTGTGTGTTTGTAATGGGATTGATACTTTTGGGGCCATTTACTCTCTCTACAATTTCAAATGCCCTATTTTTGCAGGATTGTTGATGTCATTCACTTTGAAATACACCTTTGGGGAAGGAGTAGCCCAGTAATCTCCATGGCACATCCTATAACTGCGTAATGCTGTAGTGGGATGTACTAGTTAGGTAGGATTTCTGATCCCTGACATGGCAACTGTATAACTTTGTGTGTGTGTTTATCTGTGTAGTGATCAATGCTTTTGAGGGCATTCACACTCACTACAATTTCAAATGCCCTACTTTGGCAGGGCTGCTGAAGTCATTCACCTTGAAATACACCTTTGGGGAAGAAGTAGTCCAGTAAGCTCTGTGGCATGTCCTGTAACTGTGTAATGCTGTAGTGTGATGTACTAATTAGGTAGGAGTTCTAATCCCAGACATGGTAACTTTGAAACTGTGAGTGTGTGTGTGTGTGTGTGTGTGTGTGTGTGTGTGTGTGTGTGTGTGTGTACGTGCGTGCGTGTGTGTATGGGATCAATGTTTTTGTGGCCATTCACAGTCACTAGGCACTCCTAAAAATGGAGAACATCAATAATTGTGCAGTAAGACAGACCTGATCCAAGGTTCCAGAGAGCACACCTGCAATACCAGGTACAGCTCTCACCACACCTGTTGGCCACCAAACCAGGACCAAAACAATAAAGGTGGAGGAGTGTCCATATTCACCAAGGATATTCACACCACCAGACTACTTGCCCAACAGAATGCATCTGAAATACCCCAGGTGCAACTAACACTAGGTCAGACTGCAATCCAAATTGTACAGTTTGCTATAGATCCCCCACCATGCCCCAAGATTCCCTATACACCTTTTGAAACATACTGGGAAATATGATACAACCAAACACCCTAATACTGGGTGACTTACACTACCCTGCCTTAACTGGGAAATAACACGTGTGCCCAATGGTTCTTGGAAGTCATAATTCCCAATGCCCTAGATCAAGTAACCCATAGTCCCACCAGGGGCTCAACTATCCTAGACTTGGTCATTACCAACATGGGAAATCAATGCTCCACACCTATGGTCACCCCATCGGTGGTCAGGTCTGCCCATAAGCTAATCACCCTTAACATCCACATCCCTCCCCCACACCCCAGTAAGGAAACCTCTAACACACATCTCCAAAGCCAATGTCATGCTACACATGTCAGACATGACTATCGTCAAGACACCCATGCAGATGGGAACTGAAAGGATGACTGCTGAATCCTACATGAAGGCACTGTACGAGCACATCCACTCGTACATGAATCATGCCATCCAATATAGAACCAAGACACTCCTCACCAAGAAAAGGAAGCCAATGTGGTGGCCCCTGCCATAAACATATTGTATAACAAAAGGAAGAAACTGTTGCAAAAACAGGGGAATTTCCAGGATGCAAAATACTCCTTTACCAGCCACAGTAAGAAGCTGAGATTCCTCATAACATCCACCAAAGCTAGTGATGAACATAATATAGCCAAAAATGCCAAAGACAACTGCAAGCCGTTCCATAGCTATGTCAGGAATTTAAATGGCAATTCTCGGATCTGCTGTGAGCTACAACAAGATGGTATTAAATATACTGCTCCCAAGGATATTGCCAATAGCCTGGCAGATCGATTCAGTGCCAACTGCACCCCTCTCCCACCCCCAAAAGGGCCAATGTCAACACTGAAGGATTGCCATATTCTGGTAATAATGCCACACAGGAAAAAAGTCACACTGTCTTGTACAGTGTACTACATGAACTACAAAATGAACTGGCACCTCACCTACATGCCATGTCTAATCATAGCCACACCTCAGCCTTCATGCCCACTGTGTGGCACACAGCTACAGTTATCCCAGTCCACAAGGGGTGATCCACCTTTGATCCTGGGAACTACAGCCTCAGCAGTATGACATGCCTGATCTGCAAGGCCATGGAATGTATTATCATGGAAATTAAAACAAAAAGACATTAGCAACCTGTAAACACTGGACCCCAACCAGGTTGGGTTTGTGAAGGGCCAATTATGTCACCTCAACCTGATTAATAACTTTGAATACGTCTCCAGAGCTGTGGATGAGGGTAAGGTGGTTCACACAGCCTATCCTGACCTTGCCAAGGCCTTCGACACCATCCCTCAGTCTGGAATCATAGATAAATGTACCAAGCTGGCCATTAATCCCTATGTCACATGATGGGCTGCCAACTGCTCTTCTGACAGAACCCATACTGTAAATGCAGGTGACACCAACTCCAGCCCCAGACAAGTGACAGTTGGAGTACCTCAGGGTACTGTCCTGGGACCGCCCTTGTTTGGCATCTACTGCTCTGAAGTACAGTCCAACACCAAGGGACTCTGGCAAACAAAAGTCGCAGATGACTGCACACTGGGAGCCAATATTGAATCCCCACATAATGTGGATATTCTACAGAAGGGCCTTACAGAAAGAGATGCTTGGTGCCTAAGCCATGGCCTCATGATCCATGCCAAGAAATGTATAGTTATCCCCTTTGGGAAGGGACATGTACCTGTGAAGTACCACATAGGTGGCAGTACACTAAACACCTAAAGTGTGATGAGACGTAGGGACACAGGTGGACAGTGGTCACACCTTTGATAACCACATCGCCACAACAGTCAGGAAATCCACCTATGTGGCACACCTCATCACTAAGGGCTTTATATCTAGGAAAAAGGAGGCCATTGTCCCACTGTAGTCATCTCTCAGTAGATCCAGCACAGACTACAATGGCCTGTTATGTATGTACCTCACAAGACATCAACAACTAGAAAGGCTACAGACATACCTCACTAAAAGAATCACAGGCCTAAACCAGATGCCCTATAGTGACTGTCTGAAAATCATCCAGCTATACTCTGTCACATATTGTGTACTCAGCGGCGATCTCTGCTTAACATAAAATACCATGTCAACCCCACAGCTGTTGGACATGCTACACATAAAGAATTCTAAACCCTCAGAGCCACATGTTCCAGGGATCCAAACCTTGTCATCACAATGAACAATACATGCTGAAGGGATGTGTTCCTGACCCAGAGACTCCCCATACTCTGGAATAGACTGCCCATACATTTTTTATTTATTTTATTTTTATTTTACATTTGTTTACCTGGATAGTCTGACTGGACACAGGTCCATTTACAGTGGAGGCCCGGGGAGAAAAGCTCCATAACATTGTAGTTCTAGTTTACAGTGTGTTCACAAATCAAATGTTCAGACATAGATTCTGTATAATTTCTAATAAGTTCAGAACATTTCAATGAGTTCAATCCTCAGATGATCAGACATAGATTATGTACAATTTATGATAAGTTCAGCACATCAAATGTTCAGGTATAGATTATGTACAGTTCATAATAAAGTTCAGCAGATTGAAATAAATTGTTGTACATTGTCAAAACAATATACTATATATATATATCAGACAGTGAGAGCAGAAATTGTGGTCAAAAGAGATATGTTTGAATGTTATGTGATGCATGGGCATATCCATTTATTCATGAGGTGGGCTTTTAGAGAGTTGTTAAAGATATTGGGTGATGTAGCTGAGGTAAGGTTAGAGGGAAGGTTATTCCAGTTTCTTGCTATACTATGAGAGAATAGTGCTTGTCCTGCATAGTTGTTGGCTTTGGTGATAGTAGTGTTTTTTCTGAAGAGCGTAGGGGACGATTTAATGTGTGCTTGGTTACTAACTGACTAAGAGATGGGGTTTTGAGTGGATAGTTCAAAATATTGTAGGCAATTGTTAGTTGAGGATAGATAATTAGTTGGGTTAGTTCTAGCCATTGCAGTTTACGTAGTGCATGACAATGGTGTGATTTGTAGTTGAATTTAGAAGTGAATCTGGCAATTTTATTGTAGCATGACTGTAGTTGTTCATGGTCCTGTTTTCTTATGTGTGTAAGGATTGGAGTGGCATACATTAGAGTAGATAGAAGGTGTGTTTGGGCAAGTGTTGTGTGCTTGGTCAGTTAGGAATTTTTTGTGTCTATATAGTGTTCCCAATTTTTTGTGGACTTTTTTTATGGTTTGTGCTATATGTACATCAAACAGTAGTTTGTTGTCTATTTCCATGCCAAGGAGCTTGGTATGGTTTGTGGGTAAGATGTTGGCACCATTTTTGGCAGTGATTGTAAAAGGTTGGTTGATAGATTTAGATTTGTTAGGTGTGAAAATGAGTAGTTTGGTTTTGTTGGGATTAAGGATTACTTGTATCTGGAAAATCCAATTTTCTACTGAGTAAGTTTTTGAAGGGTTGTGAGTGATGGTGCCAAGCAGATGAGAGTGGAGTCATCTGCTTATTGTATGAGTGAGGCATTTTGGGTGGAGGTCTGGAGGCTGTTAGTGAAAATGGAAAAAAGTAGTGGTCCTAATATTGAACCTGTTGGACACCTATGGTTGTAGGTAGTAGTGGTGATAGTGTATTCTGCCACTGAACAGACTACTGTCTGTCTGATAAGTAGCATTTAAACCATGCAATAGTGGAAGGGGAAAAGCATAGGGAGGACATGGAGTCCAGTAGCATGGTGTGTGACACCATGTCAAATGCTTTGGATAACTCAAGAAATATTGCTGATACAAAATTGTTGTTATTTCTGTGATGGTTCACTATGTTTGTAAAGGTCAGAAGAGTGGTAGTAGTGCTATGGTGTTGGAAGCAGTGTTGAGTGGGTGGCAGTAGGTTGTTAGAGTTTAGGAATTGTACAATTTGGGAGTGTATACATCTTTCAAGTATTTTGGATAATGGGGATAGGATGGCTATTTGTCGGTAGTTGGAGAACTCATAACAGTTTCCTCCTTTGTGGAGAGGGATGATGTTAGATATTTCCATAGTTTAGGGATGTAGGCTTCCTGTATGGAGTGGTTTATTAGGATGGATATTGGGTATGAGAGGGAGTCAGCTGTCATTTTTAGGAAGTCAGCTGATAGGTTGTCTGCAGCAGGGGTGGTGGGTTTTTGTAGGAGATTTTAATAGTACTGGTGGGGACAGGAGAGAGTGTGAGAGAGGGGATATTGTTAAGGGGCTTGCTAGGTGGGGTTGGGTGGTAGGTTTTGGAGATCTCAGAGGACAGTGATAGAATTGTTTGAGTGAAGTGTTGGTTAAATTGGGATGCAATGTCTGTGGTGTTATTATTGGTGGTGGGAGTTGGAGTGGATGTTTTTCCAGGGTTAAGTAGGGAGATGATAGAATCCAGAATTTTTTGGGTCTCTTGTGTGCTTGGTTTGGCTGGTGAGGAAATAGTTTTGTTTATAGAGTATGGTTTGTCTTTTTGCTTGGTTTCTTAGTTTTTGGTAATTTTGTTTGGTTAGGTTGGTATTGTCTTTTTTCCTGGAACTCCATTCTCTATCTCTGGCTTTTAGTAGGGCTCTTGTGTCCCTGCTTAGCCATAGAGCATAGTTTGACTTGACACTGATCTTTCTAATGGGTGCAGCTGAGTTGAGGATGCTAGTGAAAGTGTTGTTGAAGTAGTCTATGGCTTGGTCTAAGTCTAGTGTTAGTAGTGGATTCCAATTACAGTGTTTTAGGGTGTGGTTTAGTTCCTGTGTATTTAGTTTTCTGTTATCTCTGACTTATCTAAAGATAATTGGGTTGGTTATGTTGGAGCATTTTCGCAGGAGGAATGTAGGGAGGTGGTCACTCAGGGTTGTCTGGTAGACATCCAGTGTGATAGTAATGTTTTGGGTAGTTTACTAGTGTCCAGTCTAAGATCAATTGTTTGTGTGATCTTTTGTCTACTCTAGTAGGTTCTTGAATGAGCTGGGTAAAGCCAAAGAGATTAATATGGTTGGTGGGGTTGTTGGAGTTGCAGGCTAACCAGTTTGTGTTCAAGTCACCTAAGAGAATGGTTTCATTGGGAAGTTTGACTGAGATCCATTGTAAGAATTTTCTTCTATGGTGGTAGAGTGGTAGAGTTGTTGCTGATTTTTTTGGTATTGTTTATGGCTAGGGTTGAGATTATGGTTTCTGCATTTTGAAATGCTGGGGGTGAGATATCAAGGGGTTTTACTTTGAGTGTGTTTTTAAAGAGTATGGCTACTCCTCCTCCCTTTTTGTTTGGCCTATCCTGCCTTATAATGTTATATCCTGGTGGTAGAATTTCTTCATTTTGGATGGTGGGTTTTAGCCAGGTTTCAGTGATAGTTAATATATCTGGGGAGTAGTGTGTTATGAAGGCTTGGAAATCAGGAAGTTTGTTTGTTAGACTTCTGATATGTATGTTAATGATTGGAAGGTCCGACTTTTGTTTGGGTGGAAGTAGGGGGTTGTTTGGTCCTGGGTTTGGATGGATGTCTCCTGATATGAGCAATTTTATTGTGATCAATAATATGTGTTTTATATTTTGTGTTGTTTTATATGGTATTTAACTGATATCTTACTGGGATGTGTATTGTAGATATATAACATTAGGCTGTCTTGAAATAGTGTAGCTGTAATAGGGAAATGTGTGTGATTGTTTGCTTTATTTTATGCTTGCGTTGAATGGTGAATTGTATTATGTAGTGAGGTGCTAGAATGAGGGGATGTGAAATATGTTAAAGTTATCAGTGCTAGTAGTAGGCCTCCTAAGGTGGTTTTCATTTTGTTTTACTTAGTTTTGTAGGAAGATGTGAGAGTAGGAGGTAGGTGTAAGTAAAGGTGTGTGGTGATGAAGTGAGAGGCTAGGGGTGTGTCAGGTAACTGGTAATTAGAATGAGAATGTGTGGGGGAGGAGATTGATTGTTTTTGGTTGGGGGTGTGGTTTGGGTAAATAAATGTAGAGGTGCTGGGGGTGGGTTTGATTTGGGGGTAGGGTAAGGGAGCGGAGTGAGCCCGAAGGGCGAACGGAGCGGGGCAGAGCCAGGAAGTGGTGTATCAGGAGTCTATTAGTTTATTCAGTGAGTTTGTGCACTGGACAAATCTCCCAGGTAAGTAGTAATTTTCTTTTGGGAACACTATTTGTAGTGCTACAATCCTGCCAGTGTTCTGGGATAGATTCCACTTGCAGGTGAAGTTAAGGGGAGTTTAATTGTTACTGTTTTAGAGAGATTGGTTTGTATTTTCTACAAATGAATACTGGAGCTTAGATCTGCTCGTTGTCAATGAGCAAGGAGATTTTAAGCTCTGTTTTGCTGCCACCTAGTGGCGTAGAGGGGGAAAACCATTAAATGTACTAGCATATGTTGTTTAACACTAGAAAAAAGAAACTAAGTTGGGAGTGGGGGGGTGGTGGACACCCTCAGGGTAGTTTCTCAAGTGTGCCGGTCCTCTTACAGACTTCTATGTCTAAACTAATTAAAGAACAAAAACTATTAATCAAATAGGCCATAGGCTGTAACCTACACTGTGTATTTGAGGATACTTCCTTGTTGTCCAGTACTTTGGGAGCTTGTTAGGACTATTCTGTATTTGTAGAGTTTCCAGGTGTGGGGAACAGCTCTAACTAAAAAAACGAGCTTTCAGGCTGTAAAAAAGAAGAGAGTAAAAGTTATGCTTAAAGGAGAGTGAAAGTAAGGTGGGGAGAATAGCTAGAGGGGGAAGAGCAGAAGCAGAGTTGAGCATGCAGGTATGGGCAGAGCAGGTTCAACACATAATCAATAGCATTTGTTTTGTCGATTTGCTAGGTAGACTAATGTGAAAGGTAGAGTAGAGGTACATCTATAGTGTCGCATATAACATTTTACACATTCTGCCTTTCAAATTAAAAAATTAAAAAAGTTTAAAAAAAGTGGCCAGGTAAAGGTACAGACTAGCAGTGCTTAGTTAATTCAGAGCTACCATTGCCGTACATTAATCAGAGCTATGATTCAGATGTTTGCAAAAAAGATGGTGAAATGTCACCCTAACCTTAGCAAAGAATAGGAACAAACAAGCCTTGCTAGTCCTTCAAATAGTGGCAAAAACCTTTAACCATGTTACAACTATTTCTAAAGTTTTACTGCTTCCAATGAGAAAGTACGGCAATTATAGTTAGTAACAATGACAAAGCAAAAAAAGGACTACAGTAGATATTAACACTCTTCACTTGCAGTTATAGTAAAAGACAGTTACTCATGCTAGCAGGCATGTATCCCTGACTTAAGCTACAAATATGGCATCAACAGTCACAACGTTGCCCTGGCCTAGTACGCCGGCTCTATTGTGCCTATGCATGAGGATCAGAACCTACTTAACACGCATATATTAAATAGATATTTACGTACATAAACATAGTATCAGCGAATGAAATCAGTACATAAATGCTTATATATTGCAGTTATAGCCAGCAGTTTTAACAGAAATAACAATGGAAGTACTAAAATAAATCAGCACTTACAAGCAGCACACCATGCAGAAAGACTGAGGGGATGTCTTGGTTAGGGAAAACAGTATTTAAAAATGGTGCCGCGAGTACAAGCCCATATATGTATAGTTTGGTTGGATAAAGGGAGGGGAGAGCATGTGATCCAATGGTGGAGGGATAGCCAAAATCCGACTCTGAGATTAGGGAGATGGTTTCCATGTAGTAGAGAGCCAGGAAGTGGTGTATCAGGAGTCAATCCGTTTATTTAGGGAGTCTGTGCACTGGACAGATCTCCCATGTAAGTAGTAATTTTCTTTTGGGAACACTATTTGTAGTGCTACAATCCTGCCCATGTTCTGGGATAGATTCCACTTACAGGTGTAGTTAAGGGGAGTTTAAGTGTCAAGCAGAGTGTCTCTTTGGTCCTCTTCAAAAGGAACTTGGACGATTGGATAGGAGATAGGAAATTGACCCCGGTGATCATGTTAGTTGCCCTGCTAGACAGGGGTCCAGGGAAGTAAATATTGTGGGAAGACATAGCCAGGGAATTGTCATGGCTAGGCATGTATAGGCCCAAGGGCCGATAGCCTAGTACCAACCTATGGCCCACACTTTCCATCGCCCAACCTTGGCAAGGCTGCTGATGTCATTCACTTTGAAATACAGCTTTGGGGAAGGAGTAGCCCAGTAATCTCCATGGGCATTCTATAACAGTGTAATGCTGTAGTGTGATGTACTAGTTAGGTAGGAGTTCTAATCCTAGGCATGGCAACTGTAATGTTTTGTGTGTGTTTGTTTGTCTGTGTACGGAGCAATGCTTTTGAGGCCATTCACAGTCACTACAACTATGAAGCTATGACCTACACTTTCCATCGCCCTACTTTGGCAAGCCTGCTGATATCATTTACTTTGAAATTCACCTTTGGGGAAGGACTAGCCCAGTAAGCTCCGTGGCACATGCTATAACTGCGTAATGTTGTAGTGTCATGTATTAGTTAGGTAGGTGTTCTAATCCCAGACATGGCGACTGTGTGTGTGTGTGTGTGTGTGTGTGTGTGTGTGTTTGTCATACGTATCCTGTGTGGCGGTAGCTGGGAGTGTGCAATAACAGGACTCATTGAGAAGCAGGTTTTGCAAATTTCTTATATGGAGGGCCTATTATATGTCACAAAGTCCACCTTACAAGGATAACAGATGTCAAACAGCAGAGAGGCTGGGGTAGACAATCCATACCCCTACATGTGACATCATGGCTTGGGGAACAATATAAGCAACCCTTGTATTATGCAGAGAACACTCTCCACCCATGTCTCATACACAAACACACTCAGCCAGGCAATAACCACTATGTTGGTAGTTCCATTTGCATATTTCCCACAAATAGTAACCATGGTGTGGACTACAGAGGACATGGCACCCCGTCCCATTCCTACAATAGGCCAATCATTGCATACAGTGCTGCTTCGCTGTGTTCCCCACTGGATGCCTGCAACAACTGTAGCGCCAGCAAATGTAACCCACAAAGGACATACCATGCCTTATACACATGCATTGTATGGACAGACTGACACCAGGGATTACCTGTATCATGCTGTCAATGTAGGTGCAGAGTCAACCCGGTGTCCATTGCCAGTTCTCACCACATGAGGTCAGGAATGGCACATCTGATGATAAGTCTGTCTACACAACATGCCCCAGATACCGCAGGTACACTTCCACATGTCACAGAACATGCATGTGGGATGTGTGCACATCCCAGACACTGTCCATGTTATGGAATATAGAAGACATACATGGCAAGCATTGCACAGCACTGGCCACCCATAATAGTAACCCAGATGAATGGATGGTGAATACAATACCCACCTGTGTGGGCTAATACATACACTACACCCTTGAGCCACACTGCAGACCAGTGTCATGTGGCCTGATGTCAAGGTATACCCTTTACCTAGCCTTGTACAGCCTTCTGGCACAGTCAACCACCACACACCTGTGAAGCAATGCACCCGTGCATGTCAGTACTGGCAAACCTGTGTGTGTGTGTGTGTGTGTGTGTGTGTGTGTGTGTGTGTGTGTGTGTGTGTGTGTGTGGAGTATAATTAGTTGGATGCCATTCACACTCACTACACCTCTCATTGGTCTACTGAAGCATGCCTCCTGATGTCAGACACCTTGACATACCCTTTGCCCATATATCATCCTGATAACCCCCTGTGGTGTATGTGATACCAGCGTATTACTGTATTGTGGCAAACTAGCTAGCTAAGAAGTCTAATCCTGACTCTGCCAACTGTGATAATGTGTGAGTCCCTGAGAGAGAGTGTGGCTGTGTCGACCTTGACACCTGTTCTTGTGGACAGGTATGTGTACTACACCTACCTTATCCCTCCTTTATCACTATTGCTGATGTCACTCACCATCAAATATACCTTTGGACAGCTTCCCAACATGTAAACGCTGTGGCGCATGCAATAACTGCATAGACATGTAATAGCAATACATAATCAGGCAGGGGTTTGAAACCCCAGTACTGGTAAGTGTGTGATGCAAACATGCTTAGGTTTTACTCCCCCACCTCCCTCCCTGACTTACTTTGTCTCTCTCACTCCCTCTCTGGTGGATGTGGAGAAGTACACCTGCTTTGCTTAGGCAGCAGCTTGTGTTTTGTAAGTGATGCTCATGATCAGCTGATGGCCTCTGCATGAATTGCAGTCCCCCACTAGCTGATTGCATATGGAACAGCTGTGGTAACATTCCCATAGCCAATTACATGGAAACACACTCCTATAACTAGGAGCATCATGTGGGTGTTGGCTCTTTTCATTCACTGTGAGCAGGACTTCATGTCGGTGTTTGGCAAACAGCATCACAGATGGTAGTGGGGTATACCTCTAACTACATACACTGCGGAGACAAGCCAACAAACAGGAGGGGGATGTTCCAGACATGATTGCAGAATGTAAGTGTTGCTCTTCTGCATTTCGAGTAATGTTGGTTTAACAGGCTTTGTGTGGATATGGCTGGTCTACATGATTTAATACCTGTCATGACAGTGTTGTGCGTTTGAGGAAACTCCCACCTGTAGGGTTATCTGCAGACTGCCCAGTGTTTGGAGTCTTATGTGTCTTGTGTTACTCACAGATTACCTATCTTAGAACTGCAGAAGCATAGTGAGAGGATTGCAGTCAGTACATGGTAACAGCCATGAGAGTTACTGACTTCATATCCCTCATAGGATATTTTTCACAACAAACCCTGTTACAACAGTAAATGTATGAGGTTATCACAGCAACATGTCAATATTGGCCCTGTGTTTGTGCCTCCAACCACAGGTCTGTCAACCTTTGTACATATGTCATGCAGTAAGAGGTGCATATGTTCTGTACACCATTATTTATTGACATATATCTGATAACATGTCTAGCAGTCTGATATCTCACTGGCTTATGTATAGTAGGGGTTATATTTGAGGACATAACCTGGGCATTATGTGGTTATGTGTACAGCAGTGAGGTCTGTGTACTTATGGTGATTGTCGACAGTATGTGTATTGCGAATTTGCACCTTGGCCTGTGTACAGCCTGTGGTAGATGTCATTGTTCTTGGTCCTGCTCTATCTGATGTTAGGTACTGCTCCAGTGTATGGTACCCTATTGTAGGGCCCAACACACACATGTCCCATACCACAGGCAGGCATTGGACCACACTGTGTTGAGGCCCAGTATATGTAGGGTTAGTGTGCAAGTGGCACATACGAGGATGGTGTTGATCAGACAGTCCATATACTGTAATATTAAGCTTGCTTACCATATGTGGCTGCGACTGTGTTCACACTGGTTGTGGGTATGCACTTTCACACAGGGTCTGTTTCTCTTTGCTGCAACATGCCTGTAGAGCCTACTGAATTTTCAGGTACATGTGTATTCCCCCATAAGAAATGTAGGCCAGTGTTGTGGCAGTCTGCCTCTAGTTTGCACAATGCTTTATTACATGCTTAGCAGCTTACCCAGTGTGATGTTACGTCCAGATATTTTCCAGATGTACTGCTGCCGAGCCACCATAACTGTCATGTATTTCTGACAAAGCAGTGGGATGCTGTACAGATGTATGTCACTAACTAGTGGGTAGTATGTGGCCATGTGACCTCTGCACCACCAGTTATTATGTGTCAGGACAGATGGAGTGTGTGAATGCATAAACTGTGTGGGCATATGTAGTCCAGTATTTATGTGATATACCAATTTACATGGCTGTTAACATCCACATTGTCAGGCTTGGTCCACATGTCTCACACTAAGGGGATCTGTGTATGCACCAGACTACAAAGCAAGTGAAAAAGATGCCACCAATCTTGTATTAAATCGTTTATTCACACGGAATAACACTCTGGCGCCTCGGCACAGTCTTCCTGGAGTTACAAAATATGCCACACCATACATCTATATATATATATATATATATATATATATATATATATATATATACACACACACATATATTCATTTAAGTACAATTGATCAAACAATCATCTAATTAATCAACCATCAATTAAAATAATCATATATACATTTTAAAGAAACACTCTCCAGTTACAGTCACTATTTAGACCTGCTGGAGATAATGTATTAAATTTTAAAATATATAAAGTCTCTTTATACAATAATTTCTTTTTCATTAACACTTCATTTGTTTCTGATATATGTTTCAAAATACAAGCTTTTAACAGTGAAAAGTCACTGCTATGACAAGTAAAAGAATGTAAAGCTATAGGGCTCATAGTATTATTGTTTTTTATGTTTCTAATATGTTCTTGCAACCGTAACTTGAATATACTTTTAGTCTCCCCTATATAAAACAAGTTACAGGACAAAGCATATACCACTGATTTAGTTATACATGTAAAAGCAGTAGTGGAACAGAATTTTACACCATTTATTTTTTCAAAATATTTGGTAATGTTAGAGCAAACTGAACACCTTCCACAAGGGAAGGTCCCACATTCCAAAACCTGCAGATTTAATTTTTCACCAGATGAAACAAATCCATTGTGTACCATCATGTCTTTGATATTTCTACTTCTCTTGAAAGAGATATTTACAGTTCTACACAGATTTTTTACCCCTTCAGTATTAATTAAGTAGGGCCAATAATATCTAATGGCTTCAATGATTTTCTCACTTAAGGTATTATATACAGTAACAAAACAGACTTTTCTACACTCCTACCCAGTATTACATTCTCTATTATTTATCTTATTTACTAAAGGCCCATTATGAAGTAAGCTGGTATCTATTATTTTATGAAGAGCATCTAAAATAGCATATTCATCATATCCCCTTTGCTTTAAATTAATGTACGTTTTTATTATTTCCTTTTCTAGGCCCATTTCATCATTACATAGCCTGCTGACTCTCAATAATTCATTATTAGATCACGCCTTCAAAGTATGTGGATGGCAACTGCTACTATCCAAAATATTATAATCTCCAATTCCCCTTCTGTGTATGTTAGTTACTATCTTATTATTCCTAATAGTCAAAGTGACATCTAGATAGTTAACTATATTTCCTATCTGTAAGCCATCAAATTTTATCTGAAAGCAATTTGCATCTAAATCACTTATAAACTGGGGGCTATTTAAACACCCCCTTACATAAAAAATCAAATCATCTATATAGTTACAATATAAGATATCATAACTATTAAAACAATTCAATTTATGCAAAAACAACTTCAAAAAGGCCCATGAACAGGTTAGCATACATGGGTGCAAAAGATGCACCACGGCAGTACCTTGTACTTGATGGTAAATGAGCTTATTAAACTCAAAAAAAAATATTCGTCAAACAAAAATACAATAATTACTAACAGGACTATCACCTAGAAAAAATCTAACAGCTTCCATACCTAACTCCTGGGTAATACTTATATAGAGACTTTTTACATCTATAACTATTCAGTAATATTCTTCATCACATTTAACATTCTTTATTTTATCCAGAAAATGGAAAGTGTCCTTAATATAAGAATTTAACTTAACTACATAATTTAAACGATAGGAATGTAAAAAAATGTCCATATTATGGAGAAAATAATTCTGTGCTTCTACTATGGGTCTACCTGGGGGGAGGGATCACATTTTTATGCGTCTTTGGCAGACAATAGAACTTAGCCATTGAACTTCCCTTCTACATTCAATTTATTTAGGGCATCTTTTCTTGTAAATAGCCCAATCATAGGCCTTTAGCTACTAGTTCTTTAAACTTAATTATAGCTTGATAAAAAACATCAATATTTACTGCCCTAGATACTTGGCCATCAGATAAATGGTCCATATACATTTTCAGGTATTGTTTCCAGTGCATAACAGCAATTTTTCTATCTTTATCTGAGGGTTTTATAATTATGTCTGATCTTTTACATACATTTAATAAAGACAACCATTCATTCTTACTCATGTTATACAAAATGTCTTTCTTCTCAGAAGAAAAATCTTTCCAAATTTTCTCTACTGCAAAATTAAGCACCTTAGAAAATTGCAAAATCACTTGGTTATTAAATGCATCTATAAAAGTGCTAGTATAAGTAACCATTTCAGTATTTAAAGTGTGATAACATTTTCAGCTGTTTCAAATGAAGAATCACAAGAGAAGAAATCCAATAACTCATCTTGACTTGCAGGTACACTTTCTTTATTAACGGATATACTTTCACCATTACACTCAAAATAATTAACCATATGCAGTTTTCTTATTAACGTAAACACTTCTGCTTTAATAAAATGTGCTCTGGGTAGAGCTTTTGGTATAAACTTTAAACCATACTTCAAAACAGATATTTCAGTTTCACTTAAATCAACCCTAGATAAATTCACAATACAATTATTCAAATCACATTTTGTAAAATCGCTAACTACTGTGCAAACATGTTGAAAATCAATATTTAGTCCTTTTATTTTGTTGTTTGAATAGTTGAAAGTCTCTGTTACCTTCATACCATCATTTAAAACTGTTTTGTTGATTGTAGCCATTCTGCTGTCTTCCCTGTTGTTTCCCTTGGCCCTGAAACGCATTATTTATGTAATTAGGTTGTTGTGGAGCAGGCAAAGGTGGATAGTCTGTATTTTCATTATCAGAGCCTGCAGAAGTATTAGCTCCATCTGTAGAGGCAAAGGAGATATTTTGGTGTTTCTTAGATCTCCCAGAAGCTTTTTTAAAGCATCTAGTACCTCTCTGATTGGTTACCTTCTTGAAAGCCAAACCAGAGTCATAGTCTCTAATGTCTCTTTATAATTTATTGATTTTGCATTGTATAATTTCACTAGAGCTTTCCTCCAACTTAATATTTAAAGAACATAACAATTGTTCAAACTTAGAACCACCTAGCTGCCCAGATAATTCATCAGAAGCAGCTGCAATTTCAGCCTTCAATTTAAGCTGTTTTAGGGTGTCTCGTTCTATCAGTATAAACAGCAATTCCCTTACGCACCTGTGGGAGGCAGCAATCCATCTTTTCTCAAACTCCAGTTCAGTTACATCAGAGGTATCAAAGGCAGCAGAAGGATTCTTTACAAAACATAACCCCTTAGAGCAAGGGTCTGCAACCTTCACTATCAAAAGAGCCATTTTGCCCCTCTCCCACCAAATAAAATTCATCAGGAGCCACAAAACCTATTTGACACCTAAAATGAAGATAACACAGAGTATGAAGTTTAATATACACTTATTATACTAAATATAAAAGAACTAAGTTTATAAGAGCAATATTTAAAATCCGTCCCTATTTTTGTTCCTTTGTTGGGATAGCTTGATCGCTCTCAGTGTGTGTTTGTGTGTATCATATCTCTTGACCTCTTACTCTGGACAAAGCCATAAATAATGGGGCCCAAAGGCCCAAAAATAGGGATGCTTTTTTAACTATTGCTCTTACAAACTTAGAAAGTTGATAGAGTAACAGATTTTGCATTAGCATGAATTTCCTGAAGGGTATGAAGTTTGAAGCTCAGATGTCTGTCAATTTTTTCTGACTTCAGCCCTCAATGATTTGCCAGAAAACCACAATTTTATGAGAAACACACCAGAAATGTGAGGCAAAAGTCAAGGTATTCTGTGAAAATGTGTGTGTGTGTGTGTGTGTGTGTGTGTGTGTGTGTGTGTGTGTGTGTGTGTGTGTGTGTGTGGAAAATGCATGTTAACTGAAACCATGTTATTCTAGCAAGTTTCTAAGAGCAATATTTAAAGTTCATCCCTATTTTTGTTCCTTTGTTCCCCTTTATTTGTGGCTCTGTCCATATTTCTTGTGGTAAGACTTTGATAGGCATGGAAACTTTTCATGAGATGCTGCTGCTGGCAGGAAATTGTTCGATCGCTCTCAGTGTGTGTAGAATGCATGGCAACAGAAGCTGTGTTATTCTAGCAAGTTTCTAAGTTTATAAGAGCAATATTTAAAGTCCATCTCTTGATCACTCTGTGTGTGTGTGTGTGTGTGTGTGTGTGTGTGTGTGTGTGTGTGTGTGTGTGTGTGTGTGTGTGTGTTTGTGCACATGCATTGTGTGGTAGAGTGGCCAATATTTTTCAAATCTACAGGAAGTCACTGCAGAGGGGTGGAAGAGCCACATGTGGCCCCAGAGCCGCAGGATGCAGACCCCTGCCCTAGGGGTAATGTCTATATCCAAATAACTCTGCAAGCCTAGAATATTATAATGCAAGACATTTTCTCTAAACAGCAGCCATTCAAGTGACTCTAAATTAGTATGGTCAGCTGTTGACAAATGTACTGTATTAGCCTTACCCACGTCATTAAAAGGGTTAGTAGATCTTTTCCATCTTCCTTCTTCTAACAGATGCTCCCAAGTTTTAACAGGGGCAGCACTGGATATAGAAGTACTCAGCTCCATCTGGGTTTCACCAACTGGACGAAATGTAGCAGAAACAGATGCATCATCTCGACAAATACGTGGCAATTGTTGCAGCGATCCACCGGCCGTCTCTCACCATATAAAAAAAACACCAAACAAGTGTTAAAACACACCAGACTACAAAGCCAGTAAAAAAGATGCCACCCAATCTTGTATCGAATAGTTTATTCACACTGAATAACACTCTGGTGCCTCGGCACAGCCTTCCTGAAGTTACAAAATATGCCACACTCTATATATATATATATATATATATATATATATATATATATATATATATGTATGTATATATATATATATACACACACACACACACACATATATTCACTTAAATATAATGAATCAAACAATCATCTAATTAATCAACCGTCAATTTAAATCATATATACATTTTAAAGAAACACTGTCCAGTTACATTCACTATTTAGACCTGCTGGAGTGTGTATACCTGTGGACTGACCAGAGTGTGCCAGACTGTCCACGTTTATTGGTCATATCTCTGCTGTAGTCCACAGGATCATTACTGTGATATCAGTGGTACTGTACTATGATGACCTTAGGATGTCTGCCAGTAACTCAATAGCAGATATAACCTCCCACACACAACATGTTTGTTAAAACAACCCCTGTTACAGTAGCAACAGTCTACATATATAGCTGCAATACATACATGACATCCCTTTACACTAAGAGGTTGAGACTATTGCTGCTGAGGTATGACTCCACTCCATGTTCTGGACATATGGTAAACATGTATGTATATGTGTATATATATATATATATATATATATATATATATATATATATATATATATATATATATATATATATATATATATATATATATATATATATATATATATATATATATATATATATACATATACATATCTATATATGCCTACACATACACAGATATATAGATATATATTCACATATAGTTATAGATATCTACATATATATGTGTATATATATATATATATATATATATATATATATATATATATATATATATATATACATACATGATGTACGTACATATATATATATATATATATATATATATATATATACATGGCTTACTATGGTTTGTGCTCAGCTGTGTTATAAATGCCACAGATAGGACTCAACACCCTGTACGCATCACATGCCAGGGATACCTCAACTACACTACCACAGTCAACAGAACATGCTTGGGTACAGGTCTCCAAGACAGACACTAACCATGTTATGTAATACATGTTGCATACATGTCAACTGGAGCACCTCACCGGCCCTCTGCAGGCATGTCACTTTCACTCTGAGATGGCCTGCTGGAACATGGCAGGTGGCATGACACCACTGTAAACACATCCCCTACACTTCCCTCCTCTCCATGGACAATAGCCTGGTATGCACCTATGAACACCTGCACCAATGCACCCCAGTACTGACAAATGTGTATGTGTGCATTACTGAGAATATCAGTGTCTATGTGTTTGTAGACCTGTAGTTGGGAATACCATGAGGCCCTTCACACCCACCGCACCACCCATAACCATAGTTAGATGTGGCTGCAGCTGTACCGGACATTACATGAACCTTGTTATGCTCCTCTCCCTAAGGGCTACCTGGGCCTTGCAGTACCAGCACAACACTGTTGTACAAATGAGTTGATAGGCATGGGATACCTAGTTCTGGCAAGTGTGTGTATGTGTGCATGTGTGTATATATGTAGGGTACAGCATTCCGAGGCTGCATACTCCTATTACAATACGCATTGCCACACAGTATTAGGGATAATGATGTTGCTACCCATAGGAGAGGCATGACAATGCATAACCCTACTATGTCTGTGGCATGTGCATTAGATGCATATCCTTGTAGTACCGCTTTTGGGATGGACAAGGGGTTGTATTGCAGTCCCAGTCAATGTGTGATGGGGGGGTATGTCAGACTGTCATCATGGGTTCCAGTGCATACAATATCCAGAGTGGGGTTTGGGTGCTGGGTATACTGTCATTACACTATGGTACCACCGGTACATGTCCCATGTACCTCTGTATGGTGACCACTGTCACCATCAACCATACAGGTAACTGATAACACTATCCAGCCCAGTTATGCATGTGCTGTGTGCAATCTACCTGTAACACAATGGACACACTGACAAGGTAGTTAGCACTTTTAGGCCCAGGTCTCTCAGATGTGTGTCTGACTGTTATGTGTTTGTCAATGTGTATATAATGGTATGTCACACTATGTATTGTCCATATACAACCATTACATCCCCCATTACCATACTGTACATGCCTCATGTAACATGTAACCTGGAGCACACCTCATCCTAAAAGCTGTATGGTGTGTGCAATTAAAGCCACACATATCAGTAGCACTACATACCTAGGTATGGGTCTAGTCCCAGTGTTGCCAAGTAAGACTGTGTGTGTATGTAGAGGGATCTACTTCACATTGCAGAACATACATGTCCCAGGGGGTGATCTGTCCAAGAACGGCATGGCATATGCTAACACGTCACAGGTATCATCCTGTGGACATACATTCCATCACAACTACTGTTAGCTGTGTAAATGGCCTCTTCGCCACTGTATAGTTGTATAGCGATACTGAGGTTGGCATATATAGCTGGGTGTGGCTGTTTTGGACACAGCCACCATCATTGCAGTTACTGTTGAGTCTAACCCCCCATGTAGCTGACCGTAATACTGTACAGTTCATGTTATCAGGTTAAGCATTTGTCTATCACACTATCTGTGGTTCTACAGCACCTCTCACCCTCCAAAGGGTAGGGGTGTGCCACCCACACCAGCACACATATGTTTACCATGTTGAGGATTGCACTACATTGGGGAAGGGGACATATACCCTGCCGGTACCATCATCAATGACATTAAACTAACGGACTGCTTATTCCACAATGTGTTGTTCTGTGTAGTCTGGCTTGATGGAATTACATAGGCTACAATGGGTTCCTTGCACAGGTACATACATCCATGTGTACAGTATTTTCTGTGTAGTGCATCAACACCTAAGCCTCTGTGTGTGTTATACACAAACATGTGGTGTGTACCACCCAGTACAACTACTGTTGTCCACTGTAGAAGGGCTGCTAACAGCAGCCACCATGCACTCACCTGTATACACCACCCCCAGACCTATCGGCCATGTGGCACAGGCAGTAACTGTTATACAGACCTGTGACATGTGTTCACCTGTACCCAGAATATGGCACAGCCAAGGTATCACCACAGTGCCATACCCCTTGTGTGATATGACAGCAGACCATCCTCCTGCTGACACATGGACACCTACAACACAAATGGATAACATTATGGAGACCACAATCACTCAGTGTTAATAACAGCTATAATGCATCATGGCTGGACAGCTACACTACCTGACATGTAAGCATTAAAAGTTACTGCTGACAACATGTTACACAGCAATACATTGATACACTGTAGTACAGTCACCGTGTGCATCAGAACCATATTAGCCTGTCCCTGCATCGATGTTATGGATGACAAGGATGTGGCACAGGTATCATCATATGCACAGGGTGTGTTGTTGGTTTGCCAGAGACCTAGGCTGGGGCATACACTTGACACCATGCGAGTGAGTGAGGGATTTTAATTACTGATATTGTTGTGGTGATGTGGTGTGTGTAGGTATGGGGTTGCCCTAGGTGTGTTTGCATTGTGTGTGAGTATGCATGCACACAGTTCTGCCATGTGGCTGCCCTATACAGGTGTTTGTTGGACAGCTGCAGGCCATACCTGGCAGGGTGTGCAGTTCACTGCCTCCAGCCACAGACACGAGAACTGTGCCTGTCAGGGGTTTCATGGGCATATCCAGATACAAGCCTTGATATGCTACTCTCCCCTGATGATTACATATGTCCACTGGGACCAGGTCCCTCCTGGGACTGGCCAGGGCCATGTGCACATGACCTACTGTGATGTGGTGTGGACAGCACCACCTACAGTGCTGGGGCTGGTACTGCCACTACAGGAGCAGCTTGGTGTCCTTGCATGTCCACGTTGACCTCCAGATGTTGGTGTTGCTGGCCTACATCCATGTGGCCATTACACCACTCCCACCACATGCTCTAGCATGGACAATCCATGGTCGAGGAGTCCCATCATCTGACCCCGCCATCTATCCATGACCTCTGTAAAATAACGGAGGGCACCTGCAAGATCATGGATGTTGTCACTTACAGCTGAAAGAGCAACCCTCTGCAGCCTCAGACCCTATCTGGTGTACCATTCCATACATGCCTGCACCTCCATGACAGCCTGAAACATGCATCTGGTGGTAACAGATGTGGCACTTCTGCCAGGGGCACGATGACCAACAGACCTCCCATGAGCACCCCTGTACATCTGCCTATATGGTACCCTGCCTGACATCTGGCTATGGCTGCTGTGTCCAGACACAGCAGCCATAGATACCACACTGTCCTGTGCACTGCCACCAACTGCCAACTGTCCCTCTGCTATGGCCACTGGTGATGGGGTATCTATAGGCACTGTGACTGTGTGCGGGGATGGGGTGGATAACAGGGGGGTGTCAAATGATGGCGCAGTTTCAGCCTCTGACAACCCCACCTGTGCCTCAATACACCTGTCATCATTTTCAGTGTCTGTATGGACACCAACATCAGATTGCATGCAGGAGGGACCCTGACCCACCTCGCCACCTCTGAGGGGAAAACAAGAAATGCACTTTAAGACCTGTACATCATTGCTTAACAGTAAACACACACACACACACACACACACACACACACACACACACACACACACACACACGCACACACACACCACACTGACATTCCACCATAATACCTACATGTCCCTGAGTTACAGACTGTCCCATGTTTATTCTCTTAAGTTCCTCATCCTGCATTACACTTGGAAACTTACACTCATTAATACCAATCATTAACGTATCATTCTTCTAACTGCCTAGACAAGTGATCACAAAACCTGACCTGTTACTCCATTACCTCTTTGACTTGATTGGAGTCGGTTTTACAAGGACTCACTGCTGTCATCCATTGTTCACCCAGGGTTTGTCCAGACATTGTGAGCATGGCCCCCATATGTTAGGGGCTACTACAGTCACTCAATAATGTTATGCACTGGAGTGTCATACGTAGCTATTGCTCAGTAGATGCAAGCTCTGTTGCTCTATTAACTTATTATGTGGACAACACTAATATTTGGATACAATCACTAGTGTTGTCTAGTAATTCCCCAATGCATCTGTAGTGCTGCATACATGAGTATTATTTCACCTTTCTGCTGATTGCAATTATAACAGTATACCTGGTGTCTAGTTTCCCTCCCAATGCATGTTCCATGCTACAGATCTTATTATACTATCAGCTGTCCTGAGATTACATATCAGACAAGTATTCCTGGTGTCTCATGTCAGTCCATGTCCATGTACTGCACGATTTCCAAGGGAAGTCGAGACGTATGAACAACCTCACAATCACACATGTGCATGCATGGACACACACACAAACACACACACACACACATACACACACACACACACACACACACACACACACACACACACACACACACACACACACACACACATCCTACATACATCAACCCCCTCCACTCCACCAGATTGCACTTAAAGACAAAATAACCCCCCATGCATACTCATTCACACACACACACACACACACACACACACACACACACACACACACACACACACTTACAGGTGAGGTTGCACAAAGATATTACACACAAACCTCCCATTACCCATCTGTCAACATGCATAACATATGGTACTCAACAGCATGCAGTGCAGCTATAGTCAATCCATGCTAGCAACAGTATGCATGTGTGTGATGCATGGGCTGTGTTAGTAGGTGATGCCCCTTCCTCTGGAAAACACTGCACCCATGCACACAGTATTGCTGTGCACCTGTTCAGCACCCTGCCATGTACTGTGCACCATACCTAACAGGTGTACACACCATTGCTGAATATGTATTACTGTGTCACTTATGTCTGCTCTGCTGCTCACAGCCCTTATGTGTTTGTCCAACACATACCTGGGATGATATGTGGACAGATGTCATTTGTGAATGCCTGATGTCCAATTTACAGATGTCATCATCAGCGGTGCATGTATGACCAATACGATACAATTACACTGACAACTGTCAAACCTTACCATGGCTATGGGGAGTGTACACAACCTTATTGATATGATGCCCTCTTCCTTGATATGCCATGGGACCACATTATTGCATATGTTAACATTACATGACCCTGATATGTGACATATGTCCTGTACAATCAAATGCAGTGTCAAATAAATGTGTTAGTTGTGCTGATACTGATTGAGATACATACACTTTGTGGGTGCATATGTGTGCATGCCCTTATCATGATGGTTTGCTGCACCTAATGTTATGTGTACTACAGCAGTCACTATTCCTGGCAGGGGTATACTAGCATGGGCCATCTGCATTTGTCAGTATTTTATCAGTCTGCCCTACACATGTCCCCCAACTCTGCATGATTGCAAGGTCAACTCATGTACACATCCCTTGGAGTTCACACACTGCCATCACTATTGCTGTGGAGTCAAGAGTTATGTCTGCCACAGTTCCAGACCCAGACTGTGTGCAGATGCAGCCATTCATTGCATCCTTTGGATCCCTGCTGCAGTGCACGGTTGTGTTATGATGACACCCCCTCCCCACCTTCAGCCTTTTTGCAGATGCTTGACAACTATGGCCTACACATGTGTCAGTTTGCAGTGTCCCAAACACTGAACACCATGTGTAACAGCCTAGTCCCTACTAATGAATGGCAAACATACAGGTGTACACTGGCACCGGCATGGTACAGATGGGGATGGTGGGCCTGAGGTGGGATGAGGTGTTGGTTGTGCAGCACATGTATCTTACGTGATACTGTCTGAAGGTTTCCAATGTGGTCCTTGTACACCAGTACACATTGCAACGTATGCCTTTTGGGGACCTTTTCTGTTATGCATATGCTACCTGTAGAGAGGCCTGGCTGATGTTTTGTGTGGTACAACTGCCCCATCTGATTACCCTAACCCATGGGCCACATGTTTGCAGAGTCCAGGCAATTGCTGACACGGGTACTGCACAGCCAGTACTTGCTAGACATTCCTGCAACTCCCTCAGTGTTGTGGCATATTACTAGGCAGCCTGCATGACCAGTTAGCTACATGTGACATCATCTGTCTTGGATGGCCATCTGTTTATTTCCTACATTATTCCTGTCCCATACATCCTTGCCACACACATGACTGTCTGCACTGTTTTCCATGGTATATGCAATGGTGAGGTATGTTTACATGTCAAACTCCTAGGTGCTGCATGTTGGGTATGGGGTCCATGCCATAGCATGTAAGATCTGTGAAAGCCACGGCTGCCTCTGTTGCAGGTAAGTGGGCAAATTTGATGGCCAAACGTTTTGGACAGCAGACCATTTCTTAGTGTGACATTGCACACGTGTAATTGCTGGAAGGTGCATTTCCATGACAAATGCATGCAGTCAGTACCTCAACAGCTGCTTCCACTATATTGTATCTGGAGTGTGTGCACACATATGCTTCCAGTGTTTGAGAAGGTATGTATTATCCCATATGTGCTGTCCTAACATACAATTCCATATTACACACTCATTGCTCATGTTAGGACCACATCGCAGATTGTAAGGGTTGTGGACTGCAGTATTGTGATATGCCATAGTGTAGATCTGTAACAGTTGCCATTGTAATACTGGTATATACACTGTTGTAGCACTGTATAAGGGTGATGTTTCACACATGTCCCAACTGTAGGCCATTTGTCCCACCATTATGTTCATCTCTGTGCACACATTTTGCAATGACAGGATGTCAGTTATATTGCAGGAGTCTGACATACATTCAGATACACCATCATGGTGACTACTGTGATGCAGTGCAGTTAACAGCAACAATACGTGAACATGTACAGCATGCATTAGGTGTGTTAAATGTGTGCATGGAATATACAATGGCCAAAACATGACCGGTGTATTGGCAAACCTGAACAAACACCATACTCACAAGCTACAGGCTGCTGCCTTGGAGGTATACCAGAGGGACCTACATAAGTGTGTGAGAGATGTAACGTCAGTAGCCACAGCTTTGGCATTGGTACAGGGTGGGTGCAGCATTACAGTACATCAACAGTACAAGCCCACAATACTACAGATTATGCACATCTGTTTATTACTACTACGCAGAAACAGACTACATATATATATATATATATATATATATATATATATATATATATATATATATATATATATGTGTATATTTCATCTCACATATGCATGATCTAACTGTACAGATGCTGATGGATATGCAACAGTAGTCTACTGATGTGCCCTGTAGCCTTACCTGCACACTTCTCTGCCATTGTGTGGGTAGCACCCACCTCCACTATGCTCTCTACCAAGTGTTGTGTGTGTGTGTGGGTGGACAGGTGCCCAGAGGCTGGCAAGGAGCTCCTCAACATGTGTCAGGGGGGTCTCGATGGCATGACTCCCCCCTGTTGTGAGCTGATCCCCCCTGACTGCAGCAGCACACCGAAAGGCATTGTGAAGTAGGTCTGTGCAACAATGCCAGACCTGCTCATAACTGCGGTTATGCAGGCCAACATCATTTACCCTGTGGACAAGATCGTTCCACAGGGTGGTCTGCTCCTGCTGCTCATGGGCTGTTCAGCCAAACAACATCTGGTAGTGCTGCACCAGGTGTGAGATGATGACATAATTCTCCTCCACTGTATAAATGAGAAGCTTCTCCCTGGACATCTTGCCTGAAAGACATAAAGATGGAAATAGGTCTGAAGACCTCATACAACAAGGTTATCATAGTTTTTAATACACATCTTTGTCTTCCCCCCACCATATCTGCAACAACAATCTGATCACACAACTCAATAGATATGTCTACAGACTACCTACCATTGGGAATGTGTGGACTATTACTACCCACATATGTTCTATAACAGTGACACAATAGCATGTGTAGGGAAAAGTTTCCAGCAGAACCACCTCTCCCACCTTATTTGGCCATGTTACCAGGCCACATCACATTAGGGACCTACACTGGGGCCTCCTCATTTACTGGTCATGCACTACCTTCAGGTGGAACCACCTCAGGGGATGGTGTTCACCCCACACACACACACACAGACATGATCATGTCACCTGAGGGCAGGTCCAGGGTCTGGTGCATGGGGAGCTCCACAGTGACTTGGGGATGTGCTACAGCACCTTGAGGACCTCAGTACACACTCACAGGGCCTGCATGCTCCTCCTCCTCCTCAGCCTCCAGCCCAGGCACCTTCAGAGCCGTGAAGCTGATGTTGTGACTGGCCATGGGTGGGGGCCTTGGTCCATTGTTTCCATATGGGGGTTCATGGGGATTCCACATCGCAGATGACAGTCCCCATCCAGGGTGGTTACCCACCACATGTGTCATATACTGCCCCTGTAGGCTGTCTTCTCTATCTTCCAACTCAACCCACCTCCACAAATATGCCTGCTATCTTTCCCCAAATTCCCAATCCCACCTTCACAAACAAGGGCAATGTGTTCCCAACATGGGGTTCACTTCTGACATAACCGTCCATTTTGCACACACTTACTGCTGTATCTATATGTGTGTATTAATATGTGTGATGTTCCCTCACACATATCATGCAGCACTGTCATGCAAAAGTAGGGGATATATATTTATATACATATGTGCGTGTGTGTTTGTATATATGTAGAGAAACACACACACACACACACACACACACATATATATATATATGTAGATATATATTATGAGTTTTGTATATATATATATATATATATATATATATATATATATATAATCAGACTGCCATGGTGCAGTGGTTAGCTTTGTCACCTCACAGCAAGAGGTTCTCCGGTTTGATTCTCTGCTGGAGTGCCTTCTGTGTGGAGTCTGCATGTCCTCCCCGTGGTCGAGTGACATTTAAAGACATGCAGGTAGGTGCGTGCATGAATGGGTGTGCCTTCTTTGAATTTGGGCATCGGGCTGGCACCTCGGCACTGTAAAAATCCACTGCTAATCATTAGTGGACTGGAGTTCTGCTGTGGTGACCCCTAACCAGGAAAAGCCAAATGACATTAATTTTTTATGCATCTATATATATATATATATATATATATATATATATATATATATATATATATATATATATATGAACACACACACACACACACACACACACACACACACACACACACACACGCATATATATATATATATATATATATATATATATATATATATATATATATATGGGTGCATTCAGACATCAGGTCCACACTCTCTAACTCTCCTTCCTGCATAGCTGCACTGTTCTGCCTTGCTACAACACAGACAGGTACCACATGTAAACACAGCCTAACGTTAGGGGGGAATATATAGGGACAGATTGCAGGTAAGCCTATTACACACCTATGGCATTTCTGCATGCTACATTACATGTTAACATGACTGCCCTGCTAGTGGTTGGCTCTGGAACCCATGTGTCCAGCATAATGACATTACTTCCACCACCATCTATTGGCCACACTAATATACATGTCTTGCATTAAACAACAAACATTATGATGGCTTACATCTTGTCAGTCAGTGCTGATCTGCACAGTTGACAGGTATGGTCCACTGCCCACAGGGACAGACACTATTGTCCATAGCAGTTGTTCAGCTGGACATTATTACAACAACAACACCTGATGGCACACAACCCAGCCACTGGGGATGCACAAGCCAGTGCATTTCTTTGTGCCAGTCCCAAGTCCGGATAAATGGGGAGGGTTGCATCAGAAAGGGCATCCGGCGTAAAACTTCGCCAAAACATTTCATGCAGTCACCAAGAAAATTTTTTATACCGGATTGGTCGAGGCCTGGGTTAACAACGACCTCCACCAGTACTGTTAGCCTACAGGGTGCTGGTGGAAATTGGGCTACTGTTGGCCGAAGGAGGAGAAGAGATGGAAGACATGGCCGAAGGAAGGCGGAGAGGAGAAAGGCTAGGACTGTGGTAGTGAAGGTCGGAACTTTGAATATTGGCAGTATGACTGGTATAGGGAGAGAGCTAGCTGATATGATGGACAGAAGGAAGATTGGTATATTGTGTGTGCAAGAGACCAGATGGAAGGGGAGTAAGGCTAGGTGTATCGGAGGTGGGTTCAAATGGTTTTATAATGGTGTGGATGGGAGGAGAAATGGCGTAGGAGTTATTCTGAAGGAACAATATGCTGAGAGTGATTTGGAGGTGAAAAAAGTGTCGGATAGAGTGATGTTTATGAAGCTGGAAATTGATGGTGTAATGATGAATGTTGTTAGTGCATATGCTCCACAAGTTGGGTGTGCAATGGATGAGAAAGAAAAATTTTGGAGTGAATTGGATGAAGTGGTGATGACTGTACCCAAGGGTGAGAGAGTGGTGAATGGAGCAGATTTCAATGGGCATGTTGGTGAAGGGAACAGAGGGGATGAGGAAGTGATGGGTAGGTATGGTGTTAAACAAAGGAATGCAGAAGGTCAGATGGTAGTGGATTTTGCGAAAAGGATGGACATGGCTGTGGTGAATATATATTTTAACAAGAGGGAGGAGCATAGGGTAACATACAAGAGTGGAGGAAGATGCACACAGGTGGATTATATCTTATGTAGGAGGGCCAGTTTGAAGAAGATTGGAGACTGTAAAGTGGTGACCGGAGAAAGTGTCGTTAGGCAGCATATGATAGTGGTTTGTAGGATGACGTTGATTATCAAGAAGAGGAGGAGGAGTGTGAGGGCAGCACCAAAGATCAAGTGGTGGAAATTGAAAAAGGGTAATTGTGAGTTGGAGTTCAGGGATGAGTTAAGGCAGGCACTGGGTGGCAGTGAAGAGTTACCAAATAGCTGGGTAACTACAGCAGAGCTAGTAAGGGAGACGGCTAGAAAGGTGCTTGGTATCACATCTGGACAGAGGAAGGATGACAAGGAGACATGGTGGTGGAATGAGGAAGTACAGGAGAGTATACAGAGAAAGAGGTTGGCAAAGAAGAAGTGGGATTGTCAGAGAGATGAAGAAAGTAGACAGGAGTATAAGGAGATGAGTTGCATGGCAAAGAGAGAAGTGGTGAAGGCTATAGATAAGGCATATGAAGAGTTGTATGAAAGGTTGGACACTAAGGAGGGGGAAAAGGACCTGTACCAATTGGCTAGACAGAGGGACCGAGCTAGGAAAGATTTGCAGCAGGTAAAGGTGATAAAGGATAATGAGGGAAACATACTCACAAGCAAGGAGAGTGTGTTGAGGAGATGGAAGCAGTACTTTCAGGGGTTGATGAATGAAGAGAATGAGAGGGAGCGAAGGTTGGATGATGTAGGGATAGTGAATCATGAAGTACAATGGATTAGCAAGGAGGAAGTAAGGATAGCTATGAAGAGAATGAAGAATGGAAAGGCTGTTGGCCCAGATGACATATCTGTGGAAGCATGGATGTGTTTAGGTGAAATGGCAGTGGAGTTTTTAACCAGATTGTTTAATGAAATCTTGGAAAGTGAGAGGATGCCTGAGGAATGCAGAAAAAGTGTTTTGGTACCGATTTTTAAGAATAAGGGTGATGTGCAGAGCTGTAGTAACTACAGAGGGATAAAATTGATAAGTCACAGCATGAAGTTATGGGAAAGAGTAGTGGAAGCAAGGTTAAGAAGGGACGTGATGATTAGTGATCAGCAGTATGGTTTCATGCCAGGAAAGAGCACTACAGATGTGATCTTTGCTCTGAGAGTGTTGAGTGAGAAGTACAGAGAATGTCGGAAGGAGTTGCATTGTGTTTTTGTAGACTTAGAGAAAGCATATGACAGGGTGCCTAGAGAGGAGTTGTGGTATTGTATGAGGAAGTCAGGAGTGTCAGAAAAGTATGTACGAGTGGTACAGGATATGTACGATGGTAGTGTGACAGTGGTGAGGTCTGCGGTGGGAGTGACAGATGCATTTAAGGTGGAGGTGGGGTTACATCAAGGATCAGCTCTGAGTCCTTTCTTATTTGCAATGGTGATGGACAGGTTGACAGACGAGATCAGACAGGAGTCCCTGTGGACTATAATGTTTTCAGATGACATTGTGATCTGTAGTGAGAGTAGGGAACAGGTGGAGGAGACCCTGGAGAGATGGAGATATGCTCTAGAGAGAAGAGGAATGAAGGTCAGCAGGACTAAGACAGAATATATGTGTGTGAATGAAAGGGAGGATAGAGGAATGGTGAGGATGCAAGGAGTAGAGGTGGGGAAGGTGGATGAGTTTAAATACTTGGGGTCAATAGTTCAGAGTAACGGTGAGTGTGGAAGAGAGGTGAAGAAGAGAGTACAGGCAGGATGGAGTGGGTGGAGAAGAGTGTCAGGAGTGATTTGTGACAGACGAGTACCTGTAAGAGTGAAAGGGAAGGTCTACAAGAGGGTAGTGAGACCAGCTATGTTATATGGGTTGGAGACAGTGGCACTGACAAAAAGGTAGGAGTTTGAGCTGGATGTGGCAGAATTAAAGATGTTAAGATTTGCACTGGGTGTGACAAGGGTGGACAGGATTAGGAATAAGTATATTAGAGGGTCAGCCCAGGTTGGAAGGTTTGGAGACAAAGCCAGAGAGGCATGATTACGTTGGTTTGGACATGTGCTGAGGAGGGATGCTGAGTATATTGGGAAAAAGATGCTAAGGATGAAGCTACCAGGTAACAGGAAAAGAGTAAGGCCTAAGATAAGGTTTATGGATGTGGTGAGAGAGGACATGCAGGTGGTTGGTGTGACAGAGCAAGATGCAGAGGACAGGAAGAAATGAAAACAGGTGATCTGCTGTAGCAACCCCTAACGGGAACAGCCAAAAGAAGATGATGATGATGAACACCTGATGGCACATATAAATCATTCCACATCATCTATCCCATTATTATGGACCAAGTACTACATTCAATTACATGCATATATACTTCACATATCTGTTTTGGGAATTATGTCTCTTCTGGATAGTTTGTTGTGTGGTAGGCTGATGGATGTGTTTTTTTTTTGTTTGTTGTATTTGCTTTTTTTTTTGCTTTCTCTCTCTCTCTCTCTCTCTCCCTCTATCTGTCTATCTCAGTCTCTCTCCACTAAATGGATTGAGCTGCTTTGAATAGATTGTAGCTTGCATTTTGTAGGTGATGCACATGATCAGGTGATGACCTCTGCATCAGTGTCCACCACTTGCTACCTGCATGCAGCATGCTGTGTAGTACTTCCAATTACCACTATCATGGCAACCCACTACTATAAAGTCCTACATCATGTGGGCATGGTCCCTTTACCTTTCCTGTATGGAGGACATCCTTACTGTGTGTGGGCAGCAGTGTTACAGACAGCAGGTAGCAATACCTTGTACAAGAGGACTTGCAGACCCAGGCTAGCTACATATTTGTATAAGGTTCCAGTTCTACAGACAGTGTGAGTAGTGTTGTTATATGCATTGTATAGCACCAGTGTTACAGGGTTTGTGTGTACATACTAGTTTACATGGAATGCAGTCTATCTGCATAGATCTCAACTGTGGGCCTATCCACATGATGGCCAGTGGAGTGCCTGTTATGTTTTGTCTGTCCACCACACAGGTCTTGTGTCAGATATATCACTGGCATTGTGTGTGTTGAGTGCTATCAGTACATGGCTACATCCATTTGTGTTTTTGACTTTATATTCCTGACTAAGGATATGTAGCAGACTATCCTGTAACACCAGCAACTTTCTCAGTGTATAACAACACTATTTCACATATGGCCCTGTGTTCCAGCCTCTGTCCTCAACCTATATACCAGGCTTTGTCCATATGACATACAGTAAGAGGTTGTTATGCAGTGGCCTGTGATTACGTCATGCTGCCATTCCTGCCATCATTCCAGTGTGGTTGTGGACCCCACACATATTGTGGGGTAGGGTCCATATATATGTGGGCTTCAGCTGCACAAAACATGTGTGCCCTTCTGCAGTCCAGAGGTCAGTGTATGTAACAGTGTTATATGCCCCTGTAAGTCAGTCTATGGAGGAGGGGTATGCACCATATATAACCTAGGCTGTTACAACATGTGCGGGATATCAGCAGTAAACTGTCTTATGGTATACGACTGTACATTTCCATACATTTCACCTTTGGAACATTGGTGGCCAAGTGCTTACTCTCATTAGACTGTTCTGTTTGTCAGTGTGATAGTGATGTTTTCAGTTAAGCATTGTTATGTAACAGATACATCCTCATTGTGGCAACTTAATTCTTTTCCCCCTAGGGGTTGAGTACAGAGTGTAATTTGAGGCTACTGAACTATACATTTGCATTACTTACTGTTGATTGATTGTTATCCTCTGGCCCAGTCTTTCTTTACTGTTGTACCACTTGAAGGCCTTGCCCTGGACAGTAACATATGTTATGCTTTTGGATTACTGTATAAAATGATTTGCTTGAAAGTTGCATTACTCAGTTAGTATGTATTTCAAAGACCTAGCAGCTATATGACATGGCATATACAACTACAATAGTACATAAATAAACATTTCTTATGTATGCAAACCTGTGTGTGGTGTCATATCCATTGACTTCTCTGTGGGTATATGTTTCATGCAACAACTGTCTTTTGTATGAGTGAATCATGCACTGTCCATTTGAAAAGGTAGCAACTGTAGGAATACTGGCTGTTCAATATGCTGTGCACCCTCTAAATATGTATCTTCCATGTGTGTGTATGTGTATTTACATATATATCTATATATATACGTATATATATATATATATATATATATATATATATATATGTGTGTGTATTTGCATATATGTGTGTGTATATGTATCTTTGGAATGTTTATTGCTTCCACATTGTGCATTCCCTATGGTAGCCAGACTGTACTGCATAATATGTTATTGATACCATCCTGACATCATACAGGTGGGATGGATTACTGTTAACGTCTTGTGGCCATGTTGTGTAGGGTATGGGACTTGCAAAAGTTGTTATTGTGTTGCAGGGCAGATCTGTTTGGCTGTGGGGGAGGGGGTGATATCAATACTAAAAAGAGGTATTTAGCTTGGGCCCCCTCACCCCCATTAATGGTGCCTTTGGTCATAAATGTATTTGTTATGTTCTCCTTTACATCTATAGATATATATCTGTATACACACACACACACACATACATATATATATATATATATATATATATATATATATATACATACATATATATATATATATATATATATATATATACATATATATATATATATATATATATATATATATATATATATATACACACACACACACACACACACACACACACACACACACACACATACATCTATATGTATAAATACATTTCCTGTACTGTTGAATGACTGTGCTGGATATGCTTGTGAAAACATCAGGGTTATGTATATTTGATATGGCTTAGTGGTAAATCTCTTTGGCTATGGTGTGCAGGGTCTTGGGTTCGAGCCTTGCAAAGGCTGTTTATTTTATTGCTGGGCAGAACAAGGGCCGTTGGATACAGAGTGATTAAGGCACTTTTAAGCACTTGTAAGCGGGTTTGTGTGGGTTTGCATGAAGGTAAGCACTGCTAACTTCCGGTTACAGTTTCTTATACTCAGCTTCTAAATTTCTTAACCTGTGTAGGCATTGCTTACCCCCACGCAAATAAGCTTAAACCCACTTACTGCTGCTTAAAAGTGCTTACTCCCACTTACCCCCACGCTAATTTCTTTAAAAGAAATGAAAAAGGGTTGATTAGAAAGTGATGAAAAAGGGGCACATAGAGGGAAAGACAGTTGGGAAAATAGCTAGGGATGTGCAGGATGGGTGTAGGGAAGATCCATAGCTGCCCATTTCTTCTACAGCAACAGCTGTGCATATACAGTGATTTGGAGGTAGATTTGGACAGATACTCATACCCCTGAGAGACGGGTGAGGACAACAATAATATGTTGTGAAGCCAATTAGACCTGATTACATGTGTTCAGTGGACATTTGTGTGAAATGGACAGCTATGTAAGGGGCGAGATTTTTTTTGGGAACAGATTGCCCTTTTTTTTTAAGGTGAAAGTGGGATGTTGGGGAGGGATAGGTATATTTGTGAGGTAGTTTGGGTAGGATAACAGACAAGACAGACAAGACAGCATACAGGGGTGGTATATGACACACATGGGGGGTAAACACCTTGGATGGGGAGGGGTGTTTGGAAGTTGGAAGCCCATGAGCCCCCTAGAGGAAACAGTGGGACTGAGGTCCCCATCCATGGGCAGTCACCATTGCACCTTCATGGCCCCGAACGTGGCTGTGCTGGTGGCTGAGTAGGAGGGGGCAGGCTGACCCTCTAGTTGCACCACATGACCCTCAAGCTGGAGTAGCAGATCTCCAAACTCCCTGCGGATCTCACTATGCACCAGACCCCGGACCTGATGATGGGTGGCAGTATCCTGTCCGCACCCACTCCTGGGGGGGTAAGCCCCATCCCCTGAGGTGGTTCCACCCAAAGGTGGTGCAGGACCAGCAAATGAGGAGGTCCCAGGGTGGGCCCCAGATGTGCTGGAGCCTGGTACCATGGCCAGATGAGGTGGGAAAGGTGGGTAAGCTGAGACCGGCCTTCACAAATGTGCTATGGTGTTTCAATTTTAAAACATATGTGGGTTAGTAATAGTCAACACATTCCAGGATTAGGTATAACAGCATGCACAGATATTCCCATTAACCTGAAACACCGGATATAGAACAGTTGCATAGCAAACAGAACACATGCATATATGGAACCACAGTGGCCATTACAACAGCATGCAGGTACATTGATGACAGCATGCCACCAATGTGGGAGTATTTTAACATGGCACATGCTTAGAACAAATTTCAATATTTATCAAACAATAGGACATATGTCCCAACAGTAAATTTAATAGAGCACATACCGATTGAGTTGTGTATCTAGTTTATTGTTGCAAATATGGTGGGGGGAGAGAAAGATGTCAACTAACAACTTCAATATCCCTGTAGTTCTCATTACTTTCCTAGTCAGTGCTGTGATCTGTACTTTACAGGTATTATTACACTACCCTATGACCATAGTTTGGACAGTGGTATGGATGTAGACAACTATATACATGAACTGAGTTTTACCTGCAGTATACACCTCTTACCTGGTATACCTGTGGAGGTATTTTTTGTTAACACTACCTGACTGTTTCTATGCATATTCCCAGATTCCAGGTTGATATTATGCACATACCACTCCATCTCTTATTGCACACACTCTGGGCATGCCTTGACAACATGCAGGTGAAACCGGGACATATTTTGACTATTGCCCTCATAAAACTTTGGTGAGTTGTACAATGACAAGTTTGTTTTCATAGACATTTTCCAAATATTTACAGGCCTGACAGTCAGTTATATGACATTAAATTCTGCCTACATGTCAGAGATTAGCATGCTGATATGCCAGGGGGACAGGGTAACAGCCAGCAGATATGGGCCAATTCTCTGGACATTCCAGACAGATCTGTACAGTTGAGGGGTATGATTATGCATACAGCTTAATACCACTCCCAGGATTTGAACCATGGCTGTGTGTGCTAAAATAAAACAGTATACATCACAGTTGGGTGTGCTATATAGATATTTGCTGTGTATCTTTTCTCTGAATTATTTATTTAAGTCTCCTGTGGTTTTATAATTTGACCTTGCAATTACAACACTCTTATACAGGGTTTCCTAGACAGTTTTATTATGTAGCACTGTGTCAATGACAGTGATGAGTAATACCTTATTAGTCAGAGATACTGCAACACTAACACTGCCATACAATACCAGACTAAACAGTACCAGTCCAAGATTTCAATCTTTTATTTCTAGGCACAGTTTTCGTATCTCACAGACCTGTGGAGGGGAATGTTTGTTAACACTACCTGAATGTTGTCGCACATATTACCAGATTCCGCATTATTATTATGCACATATGTCTCACTCTGTTACTGCACACACTCTGGTCATAGCTTCATAACATGGGGGTGGAGTTGGGACATACTTTCCTTATTACTCTCATAACACTTTGGTGAGTTGCTAGAGTGACAGGTTTGCTCTTATGGATATATTTCTGAAAGTTATGATGTCTGCCAATCAGTTGTATGTCATTATTTTCTGCCTAAACTTCTGGGATCATCCCACTGATTTGCCAGGGGGACAGGGTAACAGGCAGGGGACTTACAGCAATTATCTGGACTTTCTGACAATATCTATACAGTTGTGGGGTATGATTCTGCATACATCTCTGGGCTTCATTTTTCTTTTGTGTTTACTGTTTTTTGTGGAGCCCTTGCACTTTCTTTGGGATTTACTAGTGATGTTTGGTGCAATGGGAGACGACACAAGCACAGGAGGCGATGAGAGAAGTTTTATGGAGGAGATTGGCCAAACACATAAGTTAGTGGGCCAGCTCTCCCAGTTGATTGACCTGCTAACACCCTTGAGCCTATCAATGATAGAGCGTGTCAAGATAAATGTTATGAGGAACCAGGAAGTAGCCAGCAATGCAGAACAGCATGGGGAGGGAGCCATGGCTGGGGCGAGAGCTATGAACAGATTACCAGCACAATTAAACAGCAACAACGAACGTTCTTTTCTTCAAACCCCAGCGTTTTTTCAACAGGAAGAAACAAGCAGAAACCATGGACAATCTGGTATGAATTCTGCTTCTGAAATAGCATTGGGGCAAGAAATGCATTCTGGTACAACAATTAATGAGGCTATTAACATGGACCTCAATGATTGGCTTTAGGTCAGTTTTTCAAGGAACTTTAAAGACAAAAATATTTAACTTAAACCAGTGTCTGACATTTAGGAACCAACTAGAAAAGTTGGAGAAGTTATTGTATAAGTATAAGACTTTGGAAATTGAAAACAGTTATTTAAAGGAGTGTATTAGGGAAAACATTGTTCCAAAGGGACTGCGTATTTGTAAATATCCAAATAATGTGGTGCCTGGGAGCATGTTTCATAAGGAATTGATTCGTATTTTTAATAATTGTGGGCTAGAAATGTTAAAAATTATGGTTAATGAAAATGAAAGATTAAAAATGGAACTTATTAAAGAAATTGATGTGTTGGATGAAAGTGTTAAGAATGACTTGATGTTTACGATTTCTTTGCAAAAAGAAAATTATATCAAAATTAGAAAAGGAATTGATGTTCAGTGTAATGAACTGATTGTGAGGAAAATTAAGAAATTAGAAAGGGATTTACAGGGATACAAAAACAATACTTGTTACCCCGAACCCAAGATTGGTAATAGGTTTTGGGAGAGTGGTGGGAGGGGAAACAATGATGAAAGAATGTATAATGAGAATCCCAGAATAAGAGAACAGGTTGGGGACTTGGATGATTTCGAAGAATACCCCGCATTTGGAGATCAGAAAGACTGAAAAATAAAAATGGTTATCAGCAGCAGCAGCAGCAGCAGTATACAAATTTTCAGGGACGATCAAGAAGGGGGAGGAGGAGGTACTAAGTATGGTAAGTACCCACCACCCCAACTCAGTCAATGAAGTATTCATTCAGGACATTAACAACAAATATAGATTTATTAGAGATGATTTTAGTATTTATAATTTTAGTAGTATATCTTTGCAAAATGTACATTTCAATTTATTATCCAAAGGTATGAAATTCATTCCTTTTAAAAAAAGGAGACCTCACCAGGATATTGTTAGACGTTAAAATTTTTACAAGAAAAATTAACCTACAGGATTTTTTTAACCAAGAAACCCCTTATCTACCTAATAATTTAGTCAAGAGGAATGTTTTTAATTCCCCCTACACCCACAAATTAGAAATTTTGAGAATTTAGTGGAAAATGAAATAAGAAAGAACTTTGATAAAGTTAAATATAGAAGTAATTTGGATTTAGAATAAAGTTCCATGTTAAATGAATTAAGGAAAGACACAAATACAACAGTTATGAAGCCAGATAAGGGAGGGGGAATTGTATTGATGGATACTTGGACCTATGAAGGGAAGATGAATACAATCTTAAGAGATCCTGAGAGATATACTAGTATTTCATAAAATAAAATTAATATAGCTTATTGTAGAATTGACATGGAATTGGAGAATTTGGTTTTGGAAGGTTTGATTGACAGTAAGACTTATCAGTATTTAAAGCTGGAGAAACCAAAGATACCAACAATATTCAATATACCAAAAGTGCACAAAAATGGTACTGACCCACCTTTACGATCAATAGTGTCTGCGGAGGGTTTGAAGACACTTCCCCTTGCTAAATATATTGATTCAAAATTAAAATCGTTCTGGTTAAAGAGAAAAAATATACTTAGGGATTCGTTGGATTTTCTTAGAAGTCTTGATCAGATTTTATACAAAGAAAATATTAAGTTTCTTACCATCAATGTAATTGATTTGTTTTCTAGCATTCCTCACGAAGAAGGTTTAGCACTTTTGGAAGAGTTGATTTTTGAAAATAGTATTTTAACACATAATGAATGTACTGCAATTCTTCAATAAATGGACTTGGTTCTCAAATACAATTTTTTCTACTTTAAAGGTGAATATTTTCACCAAATAAAGGGTGTAGCTATGGGTGCAGCTTGCGCACCAACATACGCAAATCTAGTTTTGGCAAAATGGGAAGAGAAACAGGTGTTTAAATCTATCTTTAGCAGTAAATGGCTGGTATATAAAAGCTTTTTGGATGACATCTGCATCTTCTGGGAAGGTACTGAGGAAGAGATCTTGGAGTTCATAGAATTTTTAAACATTAGTATTGACTTCTTAACATTTACATTTAAAGTTGATTTGGAAAAACTGGAATACTTAGATGTAATGATCTATAAGAAGGACAACAAATTTAATTCAAAGGTACATAGAAAAATCACTTATCCCAACTCTTATTTACATTACAATAGTGCTCATCCAATGTATCAAAAAATAAATTTGGTTAGGGGGCAGTACATTAGATCATCACGAATGACATCTAATGATGAGGATTTTTTTAAATGAAATGATTACCTTAAGGAGAATGTTTATTAAAAGAAAGTACCCTGAGGTGTTAATTGAAAAAATAGAAAAGGAAGTGGCAGAAGGTAGGTCAGAAAAAGTTAAACCTATATTAGGTTTAAAAAGTGAAACAAACAGGCAGAATAAAATAGAAGAAGATTTTAATTGAGCCTTAGTAATTGAATATAATGCAAGTTCAGCATTAGTTAGGAACATTTTAGAGAAATAATGGAACAGATTTACCTCTATCACTGACCTAGAAAAAAATAAAAAAGGAGAATTTGAAAGTGGTATATAAGAAATCCTGAAGTATTAAAAACTTATTAGAAACAAACAGGGCAATTGATGTATCAAATAGAATAAAAAAGGAAGGGAACCTTTAAATGTGGGCACTGTACTCAATGTCCCTTCATTATTAATAAAGAATCCATTTTTTTGGAAAGTAGGGAAACAGTTTTGGAAGGGAAGGAATACAATAATTGTAAGAGTTCAGGTTTGATATATTTGGCAGAATGTGAAGTCTACTAGGCATTTTATATAGGAAAGACAGAACGAAAGTTGAGAAGAAGAATATACGAACGTGTATATGATATACAGAATAAAAAGCAAACAAATGCTCTTTTTAAACATAAACAAGAATGTAATGATGCCCATTTCCTGTTTTTTTTTTGTATTAGAAAAGGTAAAGATGGATGCATGAGGGGATTTATGGAAGGAAAGAATTGAATACAGGGAACTCTGGTGGCAAGTGACCTTGCAGGCAAACAAAAAACAGGGTTAAATAAATGTATTTCCATTGCCCCATTTCTTAAACTCAGAGCGGCTGAGTTATAAGCCTCTGGCTCCCACTAAGGAAGTATGATAAAAGATGGGACACATTTTCCAAGTTGGGGTTAAAATCAAATAATAAGAATTTCATATACAAACACATATGTTGAAATATTTTGACATTTATACACACAATAAAATAGACAAACAAAATGTATACTTCGATCAATCATGTGAACTTTCCTATTGCTGCTGTAGTTTATGCCAAGTTAGATAAAGTTATAAATATCTTATCTTTGTTTGAATATATATTTTTATATTCATGTGGTTTATATGCATTTTTAGATGTTTTTTTAAAAAAAAATGTATGGATTTATCAAGTTTCCAATTTGACATTTTTTTAATGAGTGAAGTTTTTAGCATATTATATATTCACAAATTTGTTTTATAAATATGTATTTTTAAGTAACATTCTAGAATAGGTTTCAATGAGAGCATTTTTTTCAAACAAACCATGTTTTAACATGTTTTTTTCTGAATGAACAGTAGATGGTGGTATAGGTAGATCTTTTAACTATATGTTTTTTAATATATTTATATTTATATATGCATTTTGTCTTATGAAATCAAATAATTTCAAATACTGTTTGAGGTTTCTGATGCAATATTATTCAGTCATTACATTTTTTGAACATGCACTTTAAGAACATCATGTTTTTCTTTTACAAAAAGTAAAATTTACAATGTAAATTAAAACATTCTGATTGGTTTATGATAATTACCAATGGTTTAAATTTCTGGTTTTAGTTCCAGCCCACATCTGATGAAGTTAAGAAACAAAAGCATATGGTTTGAGTGTTAATGTGTTTTGGTGGATTTAATAAAAGTGATATTTTTTTTAAGTATTTTCATTTCCACGCTGTGTGACTAAGCTGAGAATTAAGTAACTGACCAGTTTCTGCTGACTGGGAGCTTTATTGTACGTCTCTGGGCTTCTTTTTCTTTTCTACAAACAGCTTACTACCACTCCCAGGATTCGAACTATGGCTGTGTGTGCTAAAAATACAACACTTCACGTCTCAGTTGAGTGTGCTATTTGGAGTATGTCTATCTTTTCATTGTTTTCTGTCTAAGTCTCTCTCAGTTGTACAATATGACCTCTTGTGATTACAACAGTCGTATACAGATATTCCTGCACATTTTTTTATGTAGCATAGTGTGGGTAACAGTGCTTAATACAACAGTACTATTAAGAGATTGCAACACTACATTGCCATATGATACCAGAGCAAACACAAGCAGTCCAGCAGTTAGACCTTTATTGTCAGGTTGTTAACCTTTTATTTACATACAACCTATATGAGACTCTTCCTGCCATATTGTCTGGTTTATTCAGTACACGCCATACACAATACATGTTTTATACTGGCAATTAACTTTCTACTACTTTTAGATTTATTTCTTATGACAGTACATGCAAGATTATTAATAACCTGCCTCGCGACACAACCTCTGCAATCTATAGGCAGGGTGTCCCGGTTAACAGCTTGCTCACCTGCCACTGTCAAAGACATAAGAGGAATATTTAGCCATACTTATCCATAATATACATGAGCTGGCAATTATTAAACAGGTAGTCGACTGATACTTACACGTGGCTGGGTCATCACCCGTCCACCTAGCCTCTTGGATCCATTGTTCCAAGAGCTGCCTCTTTTTCCATTTCAGGTCGGCATATTGATGCCTGACCTGCTCACCAGTTTGAGGGATGCCGGTGACACTGCTGAGGTCACGAGCGAGATGGTTCCAGGCTTGCGCTTTATATTGGGAAGCTTGATACTGGTCCTGCAGCAGTCTATGGTCATGGTCTTTAACAAGGAGTCCTGCCATAACTTTGGACTCCTGGATGCCCCAGAGCTGCACCCGGAAGTGCACTCCTTTACCCACACTGGTCATAGTGCCTACAGGAGGAAGCTGCAACCAGTTATGAGATGTATTCCTGCCTGTGAGGTTTAATATGGCCAATTTTCCATACTTTGCTGTGATTTGATGCTTTTGAAAATGCTAAGCTATAGGCAAACCTGCTTACCTAAAGTTGGCATTGCTTAAAGGGGTATACCAATGGGCAAACTGATTTAGCTGGTCTACACATTGCTTACACCTAGTAAGCAGGGGTGTGCAAGGCTATTTGCACACTATTTGCTGTTTAGCATTGATTTATCATTCATTACATGTTATATATGTGATTGGTATCCATGATTCATGTGTACATACACTGTATGGGGTCCTTGTGTTTATTGGGGGATTTCAACACTTTATTATAATGACACCTCACATCTGGACTTAATGCAGTTCTCCAGTTCACATCTTTATGTTATGTAGTAGGTTATACAACATAAAACTGTATATAGATTCCTTTCACATGTTCATTTTGATTTTCCTATATTGAGGATCTGTTTGGTGATACTGCAGTCTTATGTACTGCTGTGATGGCTTACTGGTTAACTACTGTGACTATAGTGTACAGGGTCCTGGGTTCAAGACCTACAAGGGCTGTTTATTTTGTTGCTGGCAGAACAGCGGCTGTTGGATATGAAGTGATTAAGACACTTTTAAGCAATTGTAAGTGGGTTTGCGTGGGTTTGCTCGATGGTAAGCAGTGCTAACTTCTGGTTAAATATGCTTACAGAGAGTTAGCTTCAATATTGTTTAACCTGTGTGCACATTTATTATCCCCACGCAAACAGGCTTATACCTGCTTACTACTGCTTACAAGTGTTACTCCAGCTTACTCCCGCACTAATTTAGACAGAAATGTAACATGGTTCTTTGGAAGGTGGTGGATTTGGACTCGCTATGGATTTATCATTCATTACACATTATACCTTTGATTTGTAACCCTGATTCATGTGTACATATACTGTATGGGGCACTTGTGTTTATCTGTGGATTTTACAACATTATTACAATGACACCTCACACCTGCATTTAATGCAGTACTCCAGTTCACAAATATATGTTATTTAGTAGGTTATACAACAAAAATATTGTTCATTAAGTGATTTGACATGGAAAATGGAATTTACTGGAGTGAGAATCGAACCGGGAATGATTGCTTGTAAGGCGAATGCTCTGACCACTACACTATTGCAGTATTACTTCATTTGCATGTATCTTTATATTTATCTTCTTGTGCCATTTAAGCTACAGTATGCATAGCTAAGCAATGGGCAAACCCGCGCATCTACGGTTAAATTTAATCTGTTTGATTAAAAAAAATGTTTATATTATTATATTTTAAATATTGCTCTTATAAACTTGGGGGGTTGCTAGGGTAACCGGATTTGTTTTTATGTACATTTTCTTACAAATTTGAAGTCTGACACTATGATGTTTGCCATTATTTCAGACTTCCTTGATGAGATCATCCCAGTGATTTGGCAGGATAAATGAGGGACAGGACAGATGTATGTGCCACATATCTGGACATTCTGCATTGATCTATGCTGTTGGGGGTATGCAACCCTCTATGAGCAGTCTCACACATTGTAATTCCCAAACAGCAGTTCTTGACTGTGGGGGCATGTATATTGTGAGGGCTCTGCTCTCGGACATGCCCCCCTGCACTCGTCCATGCTCCATGTCCGTTTAGGAGCTGAGGCAGTGGACCTTCATTACTATGCATGGCGCTCTGCCGTGCTGCTCCTAAACGGTCGCTTCCATGCAGGAATAAGCTATTCCTGCACGGAACCTTACTGAATCCCGGGGACAGACATCACTGGAGAATATAGAATTTTAGAACAGCAATTATCTAATGCCCATTTAAATGTTGATAAAGCATTTGCTAATCTTACATGTCTAGGTAATTCATTCTACATCCTTCATGCCCTAATATGAAGAAAGAGCTTTTTAACTTCAAATTATAAATAGGAATTCTTACATCTAAATTTGCATTCCTTGCACCAATAAAATGATCAATGAAATCAATATCTAATATAGCTTCCAATAATGTGTCCATAAGGAATCTATATATCATAATACTGTCACCTCTTAGAAACCAGCAAGCCAAAGAATTCAAAGATATGCAAATATTTCTTTATAAGATAAGCTGTGACAGCTATCTATCTGTCTGGAAAAGGATTTCTGAATCCATTACAACTTCCAGTTGCAAAACATTTAATGCACATAGAGCACCCCCCCCCCATACTCAATAATAGGTCTTATACTTGTTAAATAGATCTTTAATAACACCCACCTATCTCTGCTTGAGAAACATCAAAGGACATTCCCATAATACAGTAATATTTCCTAATGTCTGTAACATTAACTTCAAAGTTAAGATTTGTATCTACCATGATACCTAGATCTCTCGATACCTCAGAAGAAACACAAATCTGATTATCCAGGGAGTAAGAATATTGATTATTATTATGCCCAAAATGTAAAATGGTACATTTATCATTGTTAAACCTCATGCCTTTGTTTTGTATCCATTCATACAGGTTATCCAAGTAAGACTGCAATAGATACCAATCACTGGTATTAGTTACTGCCTGTCCTATCTTAATATAGTCAGTGAACTTACTTACCCATACAGAGTTAGAGTTTGGGCATTCTGATATAATTAAACCAAATAAGAGTGACACCAATATTGAACTATGAGGCACTTCTCTGGCCATCAATCTATGCTTAGAGTATGAATCTATATTGAGATATATATATTGAGATATATCAGAGCTAAAGTCCAGAACTTGCTTATAGGAAAGCCAATAGTGCCTTCTGAAAACACTTACCCAATATGCAAATCAAACTAATAGGCCAATAGTTCTCTACCATATATCCTGGATACTTTGCAAAATGGGAATTCTTATAGCTTCCTTCCACAGTTCAGAAACAAATGCTTCCTTGAATGATTTTTGGAAGAAATAAGTTAAACATGGAATTGTTTAATATTCATGAGGTACATTTTTCTGAATTTGTTGTAATTGTTCCTATTTGAAACTGAAGGAGAATTTTTATATCTTCTCCACAGCTATCTTTTTTTTTCTTAGTTTTGATTACTTCAAATGCCACCATGGATATCTACCACCCTTACAGGGTTTTTTCACTCCAACTAGGACATGATAGTCTGTCAAAGTATTAAAAAAGTGTAAAAAATCATCCCAGTTCTCACTTATATCTTTATTTTCAAATCTAACATATTAGTCCCAAGTTTCAATAGCCTTCTTAACTGACTCAATGTCTGACTGATATTTTTTCACTGTTTCATAATTCTTAACCAACTTAGGACATGTGAAAACAACCTTAAAGCACTAATGTGGTTAGAGCTTTCCATCTCAAGACCTAAAATACAACAATCCAGATGTAATATCTTAGAGAGCCAAACAACATACAATAAGCTAGTTCTTCTAGTTGCCGCATTCACCATTTGAGCATAACCATTTGTCAAACTCAGTTTTCAAATAGTTTAATGCCTTTGATGATGTAGCAGGATCTACCTGATCTACATTAGGAACATTAAGGTCCCCAGAAATTAAATCTACCTTATCCAGAAAACTCTTCCTAATAAGATGTAAAATTTGCTCATCCATCTCCTTTGAAATACTAGGAGACTGGAAAAATATTACTATATCCAATTCAGATCCACTGACATCAATACTCAATATGAAAAGTTTGGAGACCATGTCATTAAATTTTGTGATAGAATCACGCTTACTACTTAAAGAGACAGACACCCCACCTCCTCTCCTATCACTTCTAAAATTGTGATGACCAGAGAAACCTGGTATTACCATTGATTTGTTATTACAAATGAACCAAGTTTCTGTAATCAATAAAATGTTAGTCCTGACATCAGCTATACAGGCTCCTAAATCTTCTAATGTATCATTTAAACTGTGAGCATTTAACAGAAGACATTTCAAGCTTGCCTTATTGTTATCAGTTACAACCAATGACTTGACTCTAAAAAACTTAATTAATTTAGAAAACCGAGTACAAATTATCCTAATGCCTAAATTTCTTAAGTGCAACTTGCCGTTACTAAAGAACTTAATGTTTTTCATCAAGCGATTCCCAAAGATGGATTATTTGAACAGAATTGTGTAAAGATTTGCAACTCATCCAGTTTGTGAAAGACCTTGCTTGTCAAGTAATCTCACTCTGAAAATGTGGGATTGGAAGAAGATCACTGAAAACCAACTTAATGTTGTAATGTTTACTCAAATCGGTAATGTCATTTACAGCTACTTGGAATGCATCCTTATTAGTTCTTCCTTCATCATTACATCCGTGCACACAACAAGGACATGATTATATCTCATTCTTTTTGTTAATAAATATTTGATACAATGTTTTATATTTGAAATATTGCTACCAAATAGAGATGCGACAGTGACCTGTTTTCTATTCTCAAAATGATGTTGCTCACACTTCTTAATAATAATTCCCCAATTATTAACACAAGATTGTGAACATTGGTGTTACAATTAATTATATTACCATTAGACTTATAGACAACAAAATCATTGTTTATCATTAGAGTAGACTGATTCTGCCTATAGCCCTATAATGACACTTCTTAAAGATTGAGAACAAAAATCATTAATTGAACATTCTTCTATCTCACTCCATAAATGTTTATATGTGGACAAATAACCATTTTTGCTAAATACGTCACTTGAATCACCTTTACCCTGATTTATTGTCAAATTAGTCACAGGAAAAGACTTATCTGCTTTGTATAACATAACATCATTCAGTACAGTCTCTCTCAAATGAGTATCTTTTTCATTCTCAATATTTGTCAGATTAATTGATAATTCACCAAACCCACTATGTTCGCCCAAGTCCCCTCTTGCTTTATTAACAAGCCTAACCAATGGTAGAATATTGTCATCTGTTTGAGTTCACTCATATATTTGGGTTAAGGAGTCTAAACTGCTGAATTAATTAAAGTTTTAATATTTGGGAAAGGGCAGATTTGAATGCCATCACACGTACCTGCTTTACCATGACATTTGTTACAATGCTCGCTGTTTTCCTTAAAATTTTCTGTAGCAGTTCAATACCTAAAACAACCTTTGCATTTAACTAAATATTCCTTTGTTAAATCATTTAACCAAAACTCATCCATAATTTCCAATACCAAAAGAGAGATTATCACTTACTAAATGCTCTACCCAACTTGACCCCACACAGCCCTACATTCTTAACATGCAAAGAAGTGAAAATGCATCTTCATGTTGACACATCCACTCATAGGGCAGACTATTTATAATAACACACACTCTGCTGACTGCAGCTTTACTACTTGCTGCTTTTACCAAATAGTAATTTCAAAAACAATAGATGAACAGTCTCCAGTTATTTCTTGTGTCCGTAAGATGGCATTCAAGAGAAAAGAGAGTAAAACAGCAGACCAGGAAACAAATACAGCTCTAACAATACCCTTTCAGCAAGCACATAGTATTATCAAATCAAAAGCTATGATAAACCTTAGCAACTCATTACCTTGTTTATCGCCTTGTCATTCTGAGTTTATTAAAACTGTGGTTCAGCAAATCAGGTGTCAGGTTAATACCATATGTATAATTAATTTTCTGCAAAAAAATTCTGCAAAGTTTTCAGGGGTACATGCCATACTGTTTCTATGATATCTGCCTTTGTTTATTATTATCCTGATATTAGTACAAGTTATGGATAAACTGGAAAACATGCCTTATAAGTGTCCCATAGGGAATATTACTAGTTCATAATACTGTTTAGGTCTGTTAGATTATATCATGCCAGAATTATTGTGCCTCATTATATAATCAAAATGATACTATACACAAGGACCATGGTAAATCAGAAATACAACTGCAAAACAAAAAAACATTTAAAAAATCCCCACTAACAATTATTTCTGTAGGGACAAACCCATCTGACGCATATTGCAGGAAGCTATGTCCCAACACCCCTTAATTATCTCTGCCAACTCTAAGCTTGCACATACCTAAGGAAAGGGAAGTAATTCACTAATTAATAACCTCATTAAATTTACAGGTCATCCTTAGGTAACCTCCTTGCATTAATTACTTAGTATTTTATCCTACAAGACCATACCCATTGGTGCTGAAGGCTTTCACTGAATTCTGTAAAAAAACTGTTTGCCTTGTATACATGTTACTTGAGTAAAAGTATTGCATGCATGTAGAGATACTGGACAAGATTACCTCAAAAATTATTAAAGCTGACACTGAATGTTTTACACATAATTTGCATATCACTAGGAGTTAAGAACCATTTCACACTAATTACAGTCTGTGACAGAATTTAAACAGAAAATTTTGCTGCTTTTGGTATGTTATATTTCATGCTTAGGAATTTAACTGCAGTCTTCTTAGTGTAATTGACAGTACACATCTGAAAAGTAATGTCTTTTTTCCTTTTGCAGTGCAGTTCAGGAATACAGTAAAATACAATCTGCCGTGATGATTCCTCTCTTTGTAGCATTATAGATTTGTCTCAGTGTCAGTCCAAGGCACAACAATTTTTTTCAGGAATACATGTGCTGCTTTGTCATAAGTCCATTATAGTTCTGATGGAGAAATGCAGCATTTTCCCTTCCTTTTTCTCCATCCAGTAAACTGGGGGAAATAAATACTTAGATATTATAAATTCACCAAATTAAAAAAACAGCATTTTTCCTCTCATTCATTTTAAGCCCCACCCTAATTCTAATCCCCATGCACCTTACCCATGCATGCCTTACCCATTTTCATTATACCTTTGTATTTTTCATATAACTTATGCCACTCTGTCTTTTTGGAGACTTTGATAATCGTGATGTTTCCTTATTGGACAAATTT